>NW_008627373.1:0-8003 GCF_000691845.1 Merops nubicus | reverse complement strand
GCGCTCCGCTGTGCGGCGCTTCGGGCCCTGCGCAGGACGCGATCCCGCGGGAGGGGTCGGCATTCGGGCACGGAGCACCGGCCCGCGCCGCCTGAGCCCCCTGAAGGGGAGGGGGTCCTGTACGGACCATGCGAGGCCATTTTAGTCGCCAGATATTTTCCTACAGGACATCAGCAAGGGACGGTGGGGAACAGCTCAGGCCATCCCGTTAACCCCCGTGCTGCAGGCAGAGGGGGCACGAGTAGAGCAGTAGCAGGGCTCGGCCGAGGGCGCTGGGCAGGCCCGCAGCGTGGGTGGGAAGCGTGTCCTGCTGGGCAGGCGGTGTGGAAGTGCCTGGAGTGCTGGTGGTGCACACCGAGGGCTCGAAGTGTGTTACAGATGAAGGCTTCACCCAGGATCAGGCTGGGGAGGACACGCTCTTGCACAGCTGCAGAGTCGTGTGCTTCAGCCATTCTGCACAGCTCTCCTCCACCCGCTGGCCCCTGCCCGAAGTCACCCAGCAGTGCGTGGTCGTGCAGTGACCACCGAGGCAGGGCGTGCCCCTGAACATCTGGCAAAGTGAAACAGAATACTGTTTTGATGTCAACTCAGGAAAAACCCTGGAATAAATAGTGAAAAGGCTAGCACAGCAAACCCGTCATTGAGTTTGATAGCGAGCCACCACAGAACCTTTCTTTATTGAACACTGCTTAACTAGAGATTATAACCAGAGATTACATTTATTATGATTCTCACATGATGCTTTTATGGATTTTCTGTGTAATGATGAAGGTGCTGGGGTTGAGATAGTACTTAAGGAAAAGCCAGTAGATAAACAGAAATTAATCAAAGTTTTAAATCCACCAACTCTTCATACCTACTGCCCTGTGAGTGACAGGACATGGCAGGGTTTACACTAATAACCATGTCCTAAGTCACACAAAAAGTAGCAAAATTAGTAGTCGTTTTGTAGATGCAAATTGCTTTACACTGCAATCAAATAAGCAGGTGACCAGACAGTGCTGCTGCAACTAAGAAAAAGGTGAGGTAGACAGAGAGGGGTCACGTGGCAGAAATAATGCATTTCTCCCTGTCTTTCAACCCTCTTTCACCATTTGCAAAATAGCATGCAAAAATCTCTGGTAGTGGATTAGCAGCCAAGGATCAAGAGACATCAGATGTTTATTGACTTCCCTTTATCAATAAGCAACTACAACAATAACCATTAGCTATATCTACAGCTGAGAGAGTACCTTACCATCTAGGATCTCATCAGTCCACTCTGAAGCTCCACGTTCCTGCAGCTACCAGCACAGCTTTCTGTGGCAACCCAAGGCTTTGCACAGATTTGAAACAGAATCACTGCTGGCTTGAAGGAAAGGAAGGAAGGATAAAGAAAACCCACCTCTTGAGAGCAGGGCTCGGGGACAATTCCATCAGTCTTTTTAGGATTTTTTGAGCTCCAAACTTGCCCATAGAGGAGCCCTTCCACAGGAAAGGTTGGTGTTGGCCAAGGATGTTTAAGGATTGATTAGGAAGGATATTATTGCTTCAGAATCTAAGTCAAGTTGCTGTCTTCCCTCATCTTTCTCTCTGTTTTCTTGAGAACCACTTCATCAGTTGACAGAGGCACAGGATTAGTGTCACCTGCTATTGGATTTTTTTAACATGGTAGCAAAAACAGGTGCAGCAGTGAGTTGAGAGCAAACCTGCTGGGAACCTGTACTGAGTAGAAGGGGCACTTAAGGCCACAAGAGGAGACACTAGATGCCACTCAGGTCTCCTAGGACTGCATTAACAAACCTGGTATGAAAGAAAGACTGACACTTCTGGATAAAACCAAACGCCTAGGTGGAAAGAGGAACATGCACTCGGATGCTAATCTTAGGACACTAATGTTTAGAAAATTTGTGCTTTGTTTGGCCTCAATCTATTTAACCCACCTCATCATTTAAATCCTCTACTTACTGCTCAGCCTCCATGCTCTTCTGTAATTAATAAACTACACCAAATTAAGGGCATCGTGATCCAGGGCATGCTGCAAAAACCAGGAAAGGTAAAGTTAAGAGTTTCAAAGGCTGAAAGTAATTTTCTTTTTCAGAATGAACTGTACTCCTGGATCTGTGCTGTTTCTAGCAGACTGCAGTAGTACAGTAGCATTCATGTACAGTTAGGGAATGACAACACGTGTCAGTGTCTTGGGCTTAATGGGAGAGGGAGGGGCAGGAGGAGAGAGGGAAGGAAAGGAAACAGCAAGATGCAGAAGTCTGTGGACAATTAATGCTGGAAAAGGTAGACTAATAAGAATGTTAAAAAGGAAATATTAAATATTTTTCATTATAATGCAGTAGGTCTGGTTACATGCAGACTGGGAGTTGTTTATTATCACTGGGCAATATACTAGTGGAAAGAATTAATTATCATAAATAATTAACACTAAGCTACATTCAACAAACCACATACTGCAGTGCCTTTTTTCTGGCTGCTTTTACCCCAGTTTCAGAGATCTCTCCATTGCTCTTATCCCAGCCCAGGGCAAACATGAACTGCTGCAATCCTTTTGCAGACATGGTTGTGAGGGAAGGGAACAGGAAGGATTTAAAATGCTGTGGAAGTTCCCTACCCTGAGCAAATGAAGCTTGAGGACACGAGGTGAGCAGAGCAGGAGCAGGACATAAATGTAGCTGCTGGGTGTACAGTTCCGTGATGCTGGGAGTCATTTCATGCTCTCAGTGGCTTTAGGGATCCATGAGCCGCTGGCTGTATGTGCTGTTTCCCCATTGCTAAGGGGCAGTCTTCCAGCTTATATTCCCTTATTTCACCCTCCATCTCCTCCCACATCTGAGACTGAAAACCCCTAGGCAAGGATTCTGAAAATGGGTGGCTGTGTGCTCCCCTGTGCACTCCTGTGTTGCTAGGAAGCCATGGGTATGCAGCACAGGAGAAGAGCAGCCAGGAGATTGCAGGTGAGATGGGATGGGATGAGATGCCTCTTGTGCAGCTGGAGCACAGGTAGCCTGGGCTGAGTCGAGATGCTTTAGCAGGGACCCCCAGAATAACAAAAACAGAGCCAGAGAGAGAAGACATTTTGGCTGTGAGGTTCCCTGCAGTCTGGACTCGTTGCTACTGCTCTGTCTGCTCCGTTTTCTTCTGGCTGGAGTGTCTCTGTGTTGCTCTATCTCAGTGCTGGTGCCTTACCTTTTATCAGCTGCAAGTCCTGCTCTAGTCCTGCCATTCAGCAGCTGCTTTCCCTTCCAGGACCCTGCTGCTCTCCTGGGACATGTGTCTTATCAGGGAACCTGGGTTCTTTCTTCCCCTCGGACTTCTCAAGTGGTCAGACCCATTATGAAAACCAGTCACATGGGCAACATCTGACTTGTACTGCCTGGCTGAGCAAGGTTGTTAATTTCCAGTGTATTTTCAAGGCATTGGTGCAAAGATCAAAATAAGGCTTAATTCCAAAAGTTCCCCTGAAGTGTCTTGTCAGAGAGTTAGCCTGCGTGGCTAGAAACCAGATGTGCAAATTTATCAGCTTTCTAAAAGCATGGAAATTCAAGATAAGTACTCTTTCCTTTCTCTGTGCCAAGAACCTCCCCTTTCAGCTTACTATCATTGAGTAATAATTTGTGCTCTGGAAAACACTTTCACTCAGCACATATAAATAAAACAATTTGTTAGCCATGCAATTTGTAAGTGAAGGTTCAGTCCTGTGACCCTTGCAAGGGTTACTCTGTACTTTCCTCTTGCTGTGTGGCCCTGGCAGATAAGACAGTGGCAGACTCCGACCGTGGAAAACATATTTCATGAAGCATGCACCCAATATGCTGTTCTTCATCACAGAGAAACTGATTTCACTGCAATGCTTTGATTCAGGTTTGCTGCTGTCCAGAAAAAAAAACACAAGGTCTACCCCAAGCTTTCAAAACCAAGAACTTAAAAAATACGACAACCAAACATTCAGAGAATTTTTTTTTAAATGTCATGTTTTTTCACAGTTTGCTGCATTCAGATTTTTTTTTTCAGATTATTTCAAGTTGTTTTTATTGACGTTTTTTAAACCATAAAGAGCGCAAACATGAAAATGTCCAACTTGAAGGTAGAAAGGGCAGAAAATTAGAAGCTCCTGGTGAAAAAGAGGTTAAAATTAACACAACCATGATGGTGTCAGTTATTCCCTTTACCACACCCAGGTTTTCTCACCTCCAAGTGAGGCTTTAAAGTACAACTCTCGCTTTTTCTTTATGTAATCATTAAGGAATTATATTTATAAAGTATATAAATATACTTTCCTAATTAGTACTCAAGAAGGAGAAAATGATGCAAGGATTCCTGTTTGTCCAGTCTAAAAAAGATAACGGGGCAAAGTCAAGTTAACGTGTTCAATATCAGGTTAAAGTGCTGTGCCTACTCAATTATTACAAAAGATTGTAATTGCTGCAGTAGAAAGTAAGATACCATTTTCACAAGACTGTGTCACACTTGACACAAGGTTAAAAAGAAAAACAAAACAAAAAACTAAAAGGACCATGTTTATACTTCCAGAGAAACTGCCAGTGTGAGCTACCTTAGACACAGGCAGAGGAGGCTAAAGCCTCTCTAACACCTGCTCTTTAAATGGAGTGAAATTTACCCTCACTTACGGTCAGTGGGCTTCCACGGATGTCAGAACAGAATCAGATTTACTGAAGAGATTTTAGCGAAGAAGGATAAAAATCCAGAACAAATTGGTTAAGTGTTTTTACTCAGATAAAAGTTATTAAGAAATAAATCAGTAAAATCTGTCTGGAAAGTGAAAATATAGAAAGGCTAAAGAAATGAGAGACAAGTTGTATGGAAAAGGATTATGTCAAGCAAGAGTTCTTAGGACTGATGTTTGCCAGGGTGAATTCGGTGAGGCTCAAAGTATACCTTCAAAAGCACCTTAAATCTTCTGAACACTGCTGCTTTTTCACAAGAGGACTTTCTAGTGGCAGACTTAAGTTATTTCTGTATTCACTCAGAAAGACAATGGGTAACAGGAGGGCTAATACGACCTCTTCCCTAGTGTGCTGAGTATGTTGGACTGCAAAAGATGAAATGAGCTTTTTGTTTTCTGGCCAAAAGGCATAATTTCAGTGGAGAGCTCTGCTGTAATTCAAAATACCTTATAGGGCTTTTGGCATTTCAGACAAAATACTTTGTGAAATACTTCAACAATGAATAAAACAATGAGTTAATCCAGCACTGATTAACATTATCTTCCATTACTTACCTCATTAGGCCTTCATCAGTTTTTAAAGTCTTCTCAAAGGTTATTTGGAGAGAAATCCTACAGAAAATTCTACACATGATAGAAGAAACCCTGGTATATGCTGACCATGCCCTTCTAAACATAAGCTTTAGTTAGAAATGCAGAGGCCTCTTCATGCACTACATTATGTGGACTCCTCTATGACCTCCAAATGCCCCAACTTTCCCTTGCCCACCACGTAATAGTCATGTATTACTAACCTTGATCGACTACATATGAATAAGAGACTATTTTGGGGTTATAAGTGCTTTAAATTGTAAGGTTCCCAGTACACTACTCCACAGCTGGCTTGGGAACACAATAATTAACTCAGTGTCAGATGTATGTAGGTATTTTTTTTACAGAAGTCAAACATGTCCTCAGACACCATTTTCCCTTGTGAGAAGGCAGCCTTGAAAAAAAGCAAAAGAACCAGATTTTTAGTAATGGGTTTCATTAACGGGGCTGCTAAAGCTACATTTCTGTCACTTGGCAATGATGTGAACTGTGATCTTTAGAAGCTCTGACATCTCCCTGAGACTTTCTGGCCAGACCCAGGTTACGGGCGAGTGACATGAGCAGAGTACTTGGAACAAGCCAAAGCTTCCCCACACAGAGGCAGAGAAAAGACAATGTGCATTTATTTTACACTGCTTGTATTCATCTGTAGCACTGTGTTCACAGATCCCCACCAGGGACAAAGCAGACAGAACTAGATAGCTACTGTGGGCCTGTGCTTCCTCCAGAGGAGCTACTGCATGTCCCTCAAGTGATTCTTGGTTCTGCAAAAAGACCTCACCCCCTAAATATTATTTTAAGACATCTTAAAATATTACATGAAGATGTCAATAATAGGGAGAAATTTCCAGACATTTATCTTCTCTGCAGCGTTAGAGTGTATCGTGACCAACACCCAGACAGGCCAGTGGCCACCAGAACTGTGTCAGTCTTCAACCACAAACAAGCTCTACCTGCTCCTCCCAGCCTGGAGTGCCCCCTATAAAAACACACAGCCCGTGTCTCTCCCAGGAATCCAGGCAATACCCCAGTACTCCCTGAGGCAAGAGGGTTGAATGCCTCCCACATCCCTGAAAGTCTGGAGGCTGTAGGAAAGTCAGAACGTGTTAAGCAAGCTCTGCTGCTGCTGCTGCAAGACCAGCAGTTCCCAATCAGCACTCAGTGCTGTTGTTCTTTAGACACCATCTGTTGCAACAGCTGCCAGTGACTTTCCAACAGGCCCTTCAGCGCAGGTCTAAACCCAGACAGCTCCCAGGTCAGCCACCTCTCCTTATCTAGCCTTGACAAGGGAGACTGAAGATCATGGTCGCTTTGTTTCTTTTCCCTATGGCCTGCAGTGACACCACTGTATCACTTAGGGACTGGGGGAAATGATCACCTAGGCTCTACAGGGAGCACCTGCAGGTGTGGCGTGGTGGCAGCAGGGCAGGGAAGGAAGTATCTTTTAGCTAAAAGCCCCCTCACCACCAGGTGCAGCAAGAAATGCAGCATCTGGCTTTACCTCTTCTTCAGGGTGGCCTCCATAGTACAGAGCAGCCCTATAAGAAGCCTGACCTCTACCAGAAGCTGAGCAGTCTTCATTAGTCCCAAAGAGCCTTCCCCTTCCTAAGGCACACACTGCAGAGCCCAAGGCAAGTCCCCTCTGTCAGCCACTCCTTCGGGGCTATCTAGTTAGTATATGCCTGCACTCCCTCATAAACACACAGACATCAGAGCACATTAGGCTCATTAACTAAAAAATAAATTTCACAGTTTAATATTTTACTCTTGGCTTTTCAGCACTGTTGTGTTTATTTTCCTAGCAAGTCCTGCTAGGAAATAGAATTGTATAATTTTTATAAAGATTATAAGCAGCGTCACCAGTCTGCCCCACTTTTGACAGTTCCATAAAGTCAATATTTTTACTGTAATGAAAAACACATTGAAAATCACTTTCAGCTTTTTTTTTTTCCCCCAGAAAATTGCAATTTACTACTTTTTCGGTACCAATTTTTGAAAACCTATTTCTGATTACCTTCTTGTTCAGATTTTTCATGTTATCACGATTCACTACTGAGTAGAAGACTTTTAGAAAAATCTTTGGGCAGAACGTCCCAGTTACACCAGACCTTGGTTGATGCCATGTGACCAGGTATATATATATATATCAATATCACCATGTAGTAGACACATCTGAAAACACAGAGCTGTAAGGTGCTTAAGACCATCTGGAAACAAACAAAAAGGAAAGAACAAAACAGCAGAGAGCAGCCTCTTCCTCTGGCTCCTACCTGCACCTGCACTAGTTACTTACCTTTGCCCACTGCCCTCAGGCGCGTTGAGGTACAGTAACACCCGTACAGTGTTTTTTCGTGTATTTTTATATTCCGATTATGTAACAGTGCTGCTTGCATAACCGCACCGCCAATAAATGTAGGATTTCTGTAAGGATCAACATGGAGCAGCTACTGCCAGCCCGTTACGAGTCCCCCCGCGAGCCGCCCGTTTGGCACGCCGAGATAAGGTGGGTGCCCTGTGTCGGTGACGTGCACCTGCTGCAGCCCGGCCGGGAACTCTCGCACAGAATAACGTCTGCATTCACTCCACGAGATAACGCCACCAGAGAAACCGGGTCTCAGGCGGCCACGCTGAAGCCCACAGGGCAGAAATCCACCCAGCTGCCAGATGTGCCTTGTCTGGGGCTATTGCTGCGGTCTGTCCTGCCCGCTGCGCGGGGCCACCCTCCCCTCTCTCGGGG
>NW_008627372.1:0-985 GCF_000691845.1 Merops nubicus | reverse complement strand
ATGCAGACCTCAAACTGGCCATGTAGACGCAAAATGGGCCATGATGACCTCAAGGTGGCCATGTAGACATCAATATGGACCTTGAGGACCTCAAAGTAGGCCACGAGATCCTCAAGGTGGCCACATAGATGTCACCATGGACCATGAAGACCTCCAGATGAACCACGAAGACCTCAAAACTGACCATGAAGACCTCAAAATGGGCCATGATGACCTCAAGGTGGCCACACAGACGTCAACATGGACCATGAAGACCTCCAGATGGACCACAAAGACCTCAAAATGGGTCATGAGAACCTCAAGGTGGCCACGCAGACGTCGCCATGGACCACGCAGATGTCAACATGGACCATGAAGACCTCCAGATGGACCACGAAGACCTCAAAATGGGCCATGATGACCTCAAGGTGGCCATGTAGACATCAATATGGACCTTGAGGACCTCAAAGTAGGCCACGAGATCCTCAAGGTGGCCACATAGATGTCACCATGGACCATGAAGACCTCCAGATGAACCACGAAGACCTCAAAACGGACCATGAGAACCTCAAAATGGGCCATGATGACCTCAAGGTGGCCATGTAGACATCAATATGGACCATGAGGACCTCAAAACGGGCCATGATGACCTCAAGTTGACCACGTAGACGTCGCCATGGACCACGCAGACCTCCCGGTGGGCGCCGAGGTCCCCGCGGGGGGCGGGGCGGGTACCTGGAGGTCGTTCTGGGGGTTCCAGTCGGAGTCGAAGATGATGCAGGTGTCGGCGGCCGTGAGGTTGATGCCCAGGCCCCCGGCCCGCGTGCACAGCAGGAAGACGAAGCGGTCGGAGTCGGCCTTGCTGAAGCGGTCGATGGCCGCCTGCCGCAGGTTGCCCCTCACCCGCCCGTCCAGCCGCTCGTACAGGTACCTGCGGGGGCGACCGCGCCCCAGGGGGGGGTTGGAGGACCTCAAATGTCCCAAAGGGGGGGTTGGAGAACCTCAA
>NW_008627371.1:0-10226 GCF_000691845.1 Merops nubicus | reverse complement strand
AAAGACAACGAAGTGCAGGGGCAAGGAGAATAAAGCTGCTGCTGCCTTGCCCGCGCGTCCGTATGCCCTGTGTTCCTCTCTGTCCTTTCGATACCCGAGATCATCACTGCGAGAATCAAAGGTCGATTAGCTGGAGCTTCACAGTCGTTTTAAAATAGCAGTTTCTGATGCACGTCTTCTGAGGCTTTCCAAATTTAGTTTGTTAAAAGAAATTTCTTAGCTACTATCTAGCATATTAAACAGTAAATCTCAGCAAAGCAAAAATACTACTAACACTGAGATGATCCAACATAGAGAAACTTCATAAAAAACGCATCACTCAGGGGAAAAAGAAAAAAAAAAACTTTCTTGGAATTAAACCCAAATTAATTCAATCATAGATTGTTTTTTGTCAGAAAAAAAACTTATAGCCATCAGTTTTGTTACGCACTTAATCAAAATAGTTTTAACAGATCCCTTATTGTAGTATCTCTAGATACTTTGAAGCTGAAAAGATCCTGTAATTTAATACCTCAACCACAACCTCAAAATCCATAAAGCTTCCTGCTTAGATTTCAGATACTGCCTGGTGAAACATTTCTTCTTTGCCTTCTCTTGTTTTTTCTTTTAAGTAACAGGTGACAGGTTGTATTAAATACACTGACAAGCCAAAATTTGACTAGTCATGGTTAAAGCTGACAGTTCTACATTTCTGATCATGCTCAACTGCAGTTAAAGAGCATATGAAATTGGCAACTTCCTACTAAATGTCTGGACTTGTATAAATCAGTGGGTTCTTTTCAGCGTAGTTCAGACACTTACATATACAAACAGGTATGCACCATTGACCATACTTTGACACACCAGGATTAGGGACTAAATATGAGAATAAATCTACTGGTTTCTGGAAATCACTGCCAAAATCAGAAGAAAGTAAAGAAGACCACGGGCTCCTTAGTTCTTGTTGGAATTCTTCTGGAGTTGTATGGAATCTAGAGATAGAACTGTAGTAAAGAAACCAAGCAGTGATGCTGCACTACCACAGTATGTACTTCTTGGTGGCCTACCCCAAAATATGGCAAAAAAGCAGATAAAGGATTAGCAGCACCTACCTGTTGGTGCTGCAACTTACTTTGCCTAAGGCGATCAGTCTTACACTTCTGGAATGCCAGTTTTTCATTTGATGATTCTTTGACCCAGATGGCTTCTTAGCCTCACTCTACTAAGTTTAATTGATTCTGTTTTGCAGAGTCTCCTGGGACCTTTGAAAAAGGTCATATGCAAGACCACAAAGATCACTCCTGCCATATTTGAAAGACTTCACAGGTTCAGTAAAATAACACTTTATTTATGTTAATAATAGCTGACAGTTTGGTATCATAGTATTCCTATGAGAAAGGTAATCTGCTTCGCTGGGGCAAGAAGGTAGAAGAAAATTTCCCTCTGAATCCTTGTTGACTAGGCTGCAAATAGCTCATCAAAGGATTCTAGCAAGAGGCATCCCCTCACTAGTCTTCTGTCATCAGCCTATCAACAAATTATGTCATTCTTCTCACAGTAAAATAATGTTGGAAACGTTATCTAGCAATAAGGGTGTAGGATTTCAGCTGCTTCCCTAGATACAGGAATAGTGATGTATAAGGACTTTATCTTGACAGGCTGTTAAGCAAATAAGCATCTATACATAAGAATCATATTCCCCTACACCTCTTACTTTCATTGTATGCTGTTGTAGCAGAGAGACCATGAGAACCAGTTAAATTACTTTCCTGTGCAGACTGGCTTCCAAACCAAGTATCATTTTTGAAACTAATAAATATATTCATGTTAGCATTGTTCCCTTATTCTTAACGTCTATTATAACAGCTGTATATAACATGACTTTTGAGATCAAGGTGTAAAATAAGGCACAATTCCACAGAAACTCACACACCTCCTCCCTGCATGAACTTGATCTTGCAGTATCGTTTGTGTAGACAACACTCAAACAAACTTAGTAGTCATCCCCTTCACCTCCCTAACTATCCTGGCTCAAAAAATACTTTATTTTGAAGACTCTGTCTACTTGTAAATAACTTTTGTTTGTCTAGTGGCACAAACCATCAACAGCTTTCTCCTCTTCTTCCACATCTGACAGTTGTGTAGCAGCATCGGTACAGCACTCCGACTATCCTTATGCTTCCTCTGGACAAACTCTACATCAGAACCTTATTGCTTCTATGCAAAAGATGGAAAGCCAGGGAACTGAAAAGAAATTCCTATTCCTGTAGGTTATTTATGAACTATGGCTGAATGTGGTAACGTTTGTATTGACTGTGGCATCTATGGGCTTCTTTGATCAGTGGTAAACCAAGGCAGATGCGATGAGAAGTGTATGAAGCTGACATTGAGGAACAGTTAAAATAGAATGCTCTCCTGGGTGGATTAGGAAGCATTGCTAAAGCTCAAGTGGAAGGTACTGCTTCAGTACAAATGTGCTCTTCTGAAAGAGAAGGGAAGGCTCAGGCAGGAGGACAAAGAATGCTGCATGCCTGAAAGAATAGCAAGACAAAAAAAAAATACTGCTTAAACTGAAACAAACAGCTTTTGCTTGTGAGTCTGCATTTGCTGCTTCATATCACAATGCTAATCACAAATTTGTCACTGGTCCCATTCTCCTACACATCTGCCATTGATGTATAAGAGGTCAAGAAAGCATGGGATGGCCTTAGGATGCATTCGCACTTGTAAGGCAGTATCTCTGATGTTCCTGTTGTAAATACACTGTTCGATTTGCTGTCATAGCTAGTGTACATATTAGTTTGTGTATAATAAAAAGAATCCTGAGGGAGAAAATCTGTACAATTAGCCATCAATCAGGCTGTTCTTCTGATACCAATGCCTGTTGACTTCTCCATAAATTCTCTTTCACAACTAATATGAATCATGAATTAATCATAAGGACTCAAAAATTTAACACCATCCAAAGTTCGTAAATCCTAACAATACAGCATTAAACATTTATTTTTTTTAAATGTTGTCACTGATCCATCTGAATCTATAAGCAGTTTGTGTGTGCATATTGCACACATAATTCTGGCAGCCCTCTAGCAACAGTGTTAGCCATGCTTAACTTTGTAGCTACCAGAGTGGAAGGATGAAGGAAAACTTCAATTTTCTTATCAAATGGAGAGACTGCTTTCTTCCTGTTTCTGAATTCTGTGTTCTAAATTTCTGAGTCAATTTAGTCAGGCTGCCTCAAAAATGCATCCCTTTGCCTGTGGCTGTACCCTGCCTTCTCACACTGTGGTGGCACCAGCAATCACACAGCTCTTTGGGGAGCACGCTACTTTGGTAATTTCCCTGGGGAGAAGTTAGCATGGGGGTGGGTTTGCTTTGGCTGGTTGTTGGGGTTTTTTTAGAGGTTGCTTTCATCTAGATCAGTTGGCTGATCTGACTACCGTTTTGCCATGTGATCACTAGTGCTGATGGGACAGGGGTGCAAGGGTGCAGGGCTAGGCTTAAAGTAGCATGTAAAACCTCACAACACGATCTGCTTAAGCTGATTGTAAAAGCTGATCTTCAATCTCTGCCACTCTCACTAGGCTGACTTGATTCCCCCTTAGGTTTCCCAGAAGGTAAGTCTAGTTTGTCCTTAGCATTAAGAACATCATACTGAGGTTTAGAAGTGTTACCACTTGCAGAAAAGTGGGTATAGTAAAAGGTTATTTGAGATTTTTTTTGGAGAGGAGCAGGTTTTATCTCCCTTTATAAGAAAGACTCCATTGGGAATATAGAATCTGGACCCCAAAGGAAAAACTATTCAGAAGTTCTGATTTTGATTAAAGAGGTAGTCTTTGGGGAGAAGATAAACAGGAACGTACCAAGCTACTGTGAGGATACAATATGTTCTTTCTGTAGTAGAATTCAGCAATTTGCTCAGCAACATGTGGACAAGTTGTTCAGACACATTGAACAGAGGGACCCAGGACTAGTTTGGTTTTCTTTTCTCATTCACTGACAAACTCACTCTTGGACTAAGCAAGCACATTTGTTGCTTCCTCTTTGAGGGATAGGAAGAGGTATTTTGAGGAATGAGGCATTTAGGGTTTGGCCTTTGTGTGTATATGCAAAGTGATGAGGCACAAAGAAACAATGAGAGGCTAACAGGCAGGAGGAGAGCTGGAGGAAATTTCCACAGGAAGGAAAGAGGAAACAGCTCTCTGCTGATCACTATACCTTCTTGTTATAAAGTGTCAATACTGCCCTTCTGCAATCACAGCAGATGTTCATGTAAATTGAAGTGTCCCCTTGCCAGCCTTACCTTACATGTAGTTTTTGCACTACCACAAGCAGAGTTGGCCACAGAGAAATGAACCACCAGAGATGAGGGAGATCTTGTATATACTGAGGGATGATCTCATATATATATATACTGAGCTAAGTGGTGAAGAAGGGCCAAGACCAGAAGTGAAACCTCATCATTGATGAAATTCTGTTGGTTGTCACCAGTTTCAAACATAGCACTCATTAGAACTAGCAGAAAGCATCACAACATAACAGCCTGCATTTACAAGACAAAACTGCCTGTTACTCAGCAGATGTGCACCTTGCGTGCTACTTCTGTCTCCTGAAAGACCAGTTCAGTTACCTTTCACTTTTTTTGACTCCAGGCCTCCAAAATAAACTGAGCATGCAGGGTTAGTTGCAAGAATTAGTGCTGAGAAGCTCTGGATTCTAGTCACTAATGTTCCCCACAGATAAAGCCCAACTGATGCAGGCTTACTCTTACTCATATAAATTCCTCTGTGTTTTCAGAGAGCTTCCCAGTGTGTAAAGTAATGCTAGTCTTTGGCTTTTTACTTCAAAGAAGAGTTTGGACACACTGCCTTGAGTATTGCAATGCTCATCATGTGGCAGTTTAGGTTTTTTACACTCATAAACACGTATATACCATCTACACCGAAAAAAAAAGGTGTAGGCTTCTATCAATCATTTCCATTTCAGGAAATGCTTGAACTAAAAACTCTTTTAAGATGCTACTTTGCCTTCTTGCTCACCTGCTCTGTGATAAGAGTGAGGTCAGATTATCTCCCAGAGTAGGCTCTAATCATGTACTTATCATAATGATCATACACATGCTCCTCTGCTTTACTTTCACTCCATTTTCCATTCAAGCTTTTTACAATCTTTACTGTGAACCTAGTATCAAGATCTTCACCATCATTTATTTTGGGCAATCTACCATAATTACCTTGGAAATTAAAATCAGATCGAATCATAGGTAATGTTTTTATTTCAGCTAAACCTGACAGGAATTTCAAAGAGGCTTATTAGACACTGTAACATACAAGCAGTTGCAGAGGAACCTATTCATTACTCTGCAAACTTATAACACAGAAGCAGAAACACAAATGAAATGTACAGCTGAAAGCCCTACACTCATGAAATTTTGAGCAAGTACAGAAAGATACTAAGACCAGAAACAGAGAGGGTTTTGTTACAGTATTTATACCACTACAGTCATTCTAGGTTTAGGGTTTTTCAGTCTGGCTTTAAAAACTCCCAAACAACAGAAGTTAATTATCGCCTTTAGCTGCTCACTGTTCAGAGAGAATGGATAGAGAGTTAACAACTGCTTATATCCACACTGCAGGTCATTTCATAAAAATCCTCCCTAGGTTTAGGAATCACTCCAAACTAGAGGAAAATTAGTTATCTTTAGAACTGAGGGAGAAAGCAGAAAATGAAGGAAAAGGACAGAGAAGTCAAGGTGGCTACAAAAACCTACATGCCCTCCACCTAATTTTAGAAAGGAGCTATGAATTTGATCTAGACTAATCAACCAGGCTCCCTTAATACTCAGAAACAGCCTTTATGCTACTGGAGTGACTTACCTCTATTTTGATGTCTATGGCATGAACCTAAACCAAACTGGCATCACCTATACTTCTCTATAGTCTGTCAGATGTTTCCCTGACACCTGCTGTACATTAGATACTCTGTTTCCACAGAGCTAACTTCACTCTCTGCTGAGATGTGGAAGTTAGTAGTGAAGCTGCTTCAGATTTCACCTACAGTAGTGAGAGGGAGAGAGAGAAAAGAGAGGTACCTCAAGGCATCAACTCAGCTCCCTTAATATCTCAGCATTTTATGACCTTTCTAACCCAAAAATGTTCAACAAAGCTTTTGCCTGGTATGGACATAAATAAATCAAACAGATTAATGTAACGGAGAAATATATGGCCATACGCTTTAAAAAAGTTATTTTGAGGTAGAAAAAGAGAAATGTTCCTATTATCTTAAAAAGAAATTTCTCATGCTTTCACATTCCAAGTTGAAGTCACTCTGTCGATTAGTTATTTACTCTGTATTAATTCAAACATGCACACCTACCTTTATGGTAACGTTTCCTTTTGTTATTTTTCTCATATTGAAGCCTACTGTAGGAATCATATCTTCCGTGAACTGCCCTGACTAGAACACAAAAATAAATTATAAAATAGTCGATACACAGCAGATAAATTTCTAATTTGCAATCTAAAATTTTTATTTTACAACACTGTAAAATATCACATTAATTTTCTGTGAGAGCACTGCCCAGCACTTCAATTAAAGCATTGTCATGCCAAGGAAGACTGTTCATTCCAGCCCCTTTAAATAAGCTTTTATTCTCCTCAGCAACCAAGATCACCCCAGAAACCACGAGACTTCGGATAATCCCTCATCTGATCCTTCAGCAAATCAGGAAGAAACACAGTCAAAATACAGAATCATAGAACGGTTTGCTTTGGAAGGGACCTTCTTTAAAGGTCATCTAGTCCAACCCCCAGTATAAAATACAATAAAACTGACTACACTAGAAATTTTCCTTGTACTTTCTCACTACCTCACCAGTGGTTTAACTGTAAATATAATAAACAGTGAAGGAACTCTCATGTAGAGAGTACTACATGCACATCCTTTCCTTCCGAGTAGGTCACAGCAGGACTCACGCTGTGGAAGGTAAGAGAATCCCACTAAGACAGAAAAATACAAGGTACTAACTCAGCACACCATAAACCAAAAACATGAAACCAAAGTGCTGCCTCCTCCCCCACTCCAGAGGAATATTTTTTACAAGACAGACACTTGTCATCATGCCAATAGGAACCTTAGGCACACCCACACACTAGGGAAGACAGCTTTTGAGGAGAAGGGTGAAACTCAGATCCAAGTAAGTAAGTCATTATTAATTCTTCCTCTCCAAAACGTACCATTAATATGTTCTTGTGTCTCCTAGGCACAGTGCATTAAGATGGCTACTTAATAGTAATATCTACAGAGAGGCCAGGCAGCCTCTGCAACATGCCACCAGACACCCCTGGTGCTACTGCTGGGCTCTGCTTTCTGCAGCTTTTCACTGTGCATGGCAAAGTGAGGACATACTATGTTCACAGTCCGTGTTCACAAACTAAGATTAATTATTTTTAATCTGGGACTTTAAAGGCTATATAACCTTTGACTGCCACTTGATCCTCTCACAGGATTTGGGGGTTTTCGACTTGCATCAATTACTTGTCTAACCTTACCTATGGGAACCTTCTTCCTAAATTCTGTACTATACATCTTCCCCATCCTTTGTTTCTGAAAGTCTTTTTTCCCATCCTCTCTCCTTGCTTCATTGGCTTGTCAACAGCAGTAGGAAGAAACAGACCGATGTACCTGCAGTCTTGTACAGATACACATGCCCAGCAGTGACAGAAGTTTTTAACTGGATGAAGTAGGACAAAACCAATCAGTAGCCATCTCCTGTAGCAGGTACTGACCTAAATTTTTAAGATATATCGTACATTTATTTGTGGAAGAGAGACATATGAACATAGGAACCCTGCGAATTTAGCAGCATTACTCAAGCACAGTAATGCCTGAAAAAACACACAGCTGAATCAGGACAGTATTGCTTAAAACAAGCTCACAGAAAGTCAGGATTCTGATTTTGTGAGCACATTATACACCATATGTAATATGCTAAACTGGAAGATAAAAATTTTAAAAAAAAATCTTAGCTCCTCTGGTAATGGGGAGTGAATGCAAAGAATTAGCGTCCCCTTTATTGGTCTTTAGCCTTTTCCTCTGAAAAACTTCCACTCTGGTTGAAGGGAACCAGCTACAAAGAAAGTATTCTCTTTACAGTTCTTTATTTCCCCACACAATAAAGAAAAGAAAGTAATATATTGAATCTTTTGCTTACGTTAGTCCAAAAGCTCTGATTACTGTTTTGTTTCAAGAGCTGTAAGTATCATAAAGCAAAAAATCTGCTCCATTTTGCTTGCTAAGGAAGTTTTACATGACAAATTACCTATTTTTGTCAATATTCAAGATGTTCAAACAAGTTTATTGTTGTATCTCAGTTAAAATAAAAAAAAAAAAATTACATCCTGACACAGATGAAAATAACTGATGCTTGTTCAATGTCCTCTTTAAATGTTGCAGAATAGTGAGCTGACAATGAATACTGTCATTACCCCCTACCATGTGCCAGATCCTACTCCTTTACATCAGGGCACATCCATAGCAGTGACATTATCCAAGGCTTCCACAGTAACAGAGGACTAAGTACAGCTCAAACTCTTCAGGGAGGAGACTGTCTCAAAGAGTGTTCATTCAATGTTAGCATGATAGGATCTCTGAATACTATTGCAAAGTGACAAAAATAGTAAATTCCTACCAGTTTTTTCACGGTCCACTGCAGTTTGCACTTTAAGTAGCCACTAATTTGTAACAGTTACTTTCATCTTGTCACACTCTAGCCACATACACACCAATGCAGGTAGAGTTCCTAATCTATCTGCCATTCCTGTTCAACAGTAAGCTATTAAGCATTGCCTTATGCCAAATTGTTTATTCCCAAACTCTCCAACCACCCACCCTTCTTTGGTGATTATCATAGCATGTCATCTCCAGACTGAAACATCCAGAAGCTGTAAAACCTGCAGCCTGTGACACTCCCCAGGTGAGAACACATGGATGCCTGGTAGATTATCCATAAACTGTACATTTGCTGGCACAATCAGACCTGCAGTAACAGCAGTGTTCTGGTGTTCAAGGTATGAGCACGAGAGAGAAACACATGCACAAAGTCTAATACCACACACTATTGCTGCTGAGGTCTCTGAACTGCTGCGTTCTTCTTTGCTCCGTTCATGAAACCAAACAAGAAGCAATATAATTTGTCATGCCTTTCCTTCCTTCCTCAGCAAAGCCTGCCCTTGGGAGATGAACACTTCCAGTGGGCATAAGGAGTGGTGAGGCACATGTTACCAAGACTGCCTGAGTGCCTAAAAAAAGAATTAAAATAGCAGTTCCAGATATATTCTGTGTATTGATTGCTCATGTCCCCCAAAACATACTTTCCTTCTGGCTTTTCCCTACCCTATTCCTTTTTCTCCTGCTCTCTCTCCACTTCTTTACTCTTGCTAATTCACAATCTCCTATTTTTCCATTACTCCATAATTGTGTATGAAAGCAAGGAACAAGGACTCATGCCATCATCGTCTCAATTTCTTTGACTTTAGGCCATACACCCCCCAGTCTAGTTTCAGTTTGTGATCTAGTATCTTTTCAAGATATAGACTAAAGAATATCTGGAACCTGTATATTGAAGCTGCCATACATCCAACAGCAGTGACAACCTCACAGAAAAGGGTATGCACTAAGCTTCATGATTAGTAGTAACCATATTTAGCATATATATTTGTTTCCATCTTCCAATGGAAAGTAAATCCTCCAGATGGACCCAAATGCAGAAGGGCGGAGAGCAGAGCAAAGAAACACAAGGAAGGTATTTCATCACAGTGACAAAATGGAAAACGTCGTGGCAGGTGTCAGTACCAGAGAGGAACAAGGCTTCAAGGCCATCACTACAGCGGGAAGGTGTGCTGGTTTGGGCTGGGGTAGAGGAAACGCCAAAATCAGACTTGAATGCTGGGAAAGAGCTGTCAAGGAATTGTGGGAGGCATTATGTTGATGCAAAGGATGGGAAGGGAGAATTCAGCGACAGGGGAGTTGTGGCCTTGGAGGATGCACAATATATACTGAGTTATTTTGAGACCCCTGGCTGTGAAAAGTCACCCCTGAATTACAGGCAGGAGCCCGTGCCCAGCGATTGCTTTGAGACAGGCACGCTTTTCAGTCAGCCACAGGAGACATCTTCGTCCTCCCTCTTAGAGCAACTTCACAGCCACCTGGGCCTGCTGTGCAACTCCCGCGGCTGCAGAGGTGCAGGA
>NW_008627370.1:0-29670 GCF_000691845.1 Merops nubicus | reverse complement strand
ATGGGTCCCATTTTTTGTTTGCAGCTTCTGGAATTAGAAGAGCTGTTGTTTTAGGGCAGCGAGGAAAAATTTGGGGTGGAGTGGAAGGGGAGGAAAAGTTTCAGATACTTGCCTTTGTGTGTCTAGACATCTGGCATGTTTTAAATAATGTCATTGGTTAAGATCTTATATATATAGGTGGCAACTGTGGTAGAATTCCTTCGAGAAGAGGGAAGGATGGGGTGGCTCATAATTAGGTTGTGCAAACAGATACATCCTTGCACGTGAGGTCTATGCCTGGTGTTCAAAGTCGTAACTGAAAATAAGGTAATTCTCACAGATGGCTAAGTTGACTCTCTCTAGGCTAGGAACAAACCTAGACTAAAAACTAGCAGCAGTCTGCCCAAACACACTGGTTGAGGGTTTCATGTGTGTCTTTGGCCTCCCGGAGGAGTCAAAGAGATAATATGACTAAAATCAGAGTTCTAGAGCTTAATGTGCTTCTGAGTGGAGTAACTTAGTCAGTGGTGAGTGGGGTTCTTTGTTCCTTCTGTTGTCTTTGTTGTACTTTTGGTGTGTGTTTTCCTTAGGGTCAAGATGCATACATCTAGGATGATTACATAAACTGGAATTTATGAAATGTTAGCTTCCTGTATTTTTTTTAATTTCCATACAGAATTGATATGAAAATGTCTGATACTCAAGGTGGCTACAAACTTGATGAGGCACAAGCCATTTTGAGTGAAATGAAAGCTCTCAAGAAGGCCATCACATCAGGGGAGAAGGAAAAACAAGACCTCATTCAGGTATTGAAAAGGGATGACTTTAGTATTTTGTCGTGTCATTGCTGTCAGATGGAATTTCTGAGAAAAAATCTAAGTATTTTGTATTTCAGCTATACGATCTAGATTTTCATTAACAGAAGTTAGTTTTGTATTGTTGTTGGACTGCAGCCTTTTTGTTCCTTAGATCCTGGAAATAAGAGTAAAAGGCAGCAAATGACAGCAGTAAGCATGTGCTTGGAGATGAGTGATTGTCTCCGAGTTTATCAGTCAAGAGCGAAGCAGTGTGACTGTGCTGCTGTCACGGAGCAGACCTGGAGAACAGCTGTGAGAACACTGAGGCCCACTTGGCCTGCCATCTCCAGCAGAGAGCCTGTGTGGGGGCTGGCTGGTGTGCTCGTGCCTGTGGGCTGCTCCATGCTGTGGGAGGTGTGGGAGGTATGCTCCAGCCATGCCTGACCTCCTGTTTGTGGAGCCTGAGCACACACACCAAATATGGCCAGATCTTAAATCGTGTGGTTCAGGCTAAAGCTATGGAGTTGCTGAGCTGCTTTGAGCAGAAGCGAGCTCACCTCATGACTTTTTATGGTTTTAGAGCTTAGCCAGGTTAAAAGACAGCTTCGTGAATGACAGAGGATCCCAGTCAGACCTGTGGGCCAGCAGTGTGTCCATGGAAAGCTCCAGCCCTTTGTTACCCCGCCAGTACCTGGATGTCAGCTCCCAGACAGACGTGTCAGGAAATGTGAGTAATGTGTGAGAAACCAAGTGCATGTGGAGACATTCCTCTGAACTATTTGTAGTACTGCCTTAGCACGAGTTTCCAGGCATGGAGAAGTATCTACGATACCTTCTTCTGGTTTAAACTTCAGTGTGACCTTCATTTTTGAGTAATGTTAACATATCTCTAAAGGCAGCCAGCTCTTTCCCCACAGTCTCTATTAGAACCACCCAGGTGGAAATAAAAGGGAAGCTGCCCACGGGTGTAGCTTCTTGTGATACAAATATTCCCTTATCTCTTTAGAGGAGCAATATGCTACTAGACCAGAAATGTTCAGCAGATATGTATGGGCTCAGCACTAAAGAGGACTCTTCCCTTAGGAGTATGTTTGGCTTTGTGTGTTACAAGTGAGAATGGTAACATATGTGCTGCTATATTGATGCCATCAAATGTGTAGTACTTGTAAGCCTTCAGTCCCACTTGAGCAGCGAGATCATAACTTTCAAGTTGGTGCCATCCTCAGCAAGGACTCAGTCAGCGCTGCAAGTACGTTGTGTGTCCCAGAGGACATCACAGAAGCCTCTCCTGTGAACCTTTACTTCAATGTTTGCAGCCACTTGCATCAGGGCCACCCAAGTGACTGAAGAATTTCACATTTGGACACGATGGGACATCCGTCCCTTGTCTTTAAGACGTGACAACCAAAGAAAGATGTTATCCAAAACAAAACGCAAAGCAGCATTTAAAGATTGCAAATGGCATTTAAGAAGAAAGATTAGCAAGTTATTTGCATGTGCATGAAAATAGAAGCCTGAGACAGATGTGGCAAATCTTTTTCTGATAAACCAGGCCAAAAAGAGCCTTTGAATCTTGTGGGTTTTTAAGTATTTGACAAAATGAAAAATTTAATCAAAGGCCATATTTTCCTATTCTGTGGTGGGGTTAACTAGTAAATGAGCTTGACAAGAGCAAGCGTAACTTTGTCATATCATCAGTAAGAAATATCAAAAGAGGAGTGGTTACTAAATTGCTCATTTTATATTTTTTTTTTTGTCGTCAGTTTATTACCAGCAGCAATAACCAGCTGGCTGAGAAAGTGAGATTACGCCTTCAATATGAAGAAGCCAAGAGAAGGTAATGCTTTGGACTGTTGTAACTTATTGCTGTCCCACAGCTTATTCTCCAGATCTGTTTCACTAGAAAAGGTGCTGCCACTCAGATTGAAACCCAGTGTTACTGTAAATAAACATGGTGAATTTTGAGCCAGTGAGGCAATGGACTTTCTGGGCCAGCATTACCATTCAAGAAATAAATAACCATCCTAGAAATTACTAAGGAGTGATTAATACATGAAGAATTCAGTCTGGCCACACCTATGAGGATGTAAGTGGTTTTAGAACCTGTTGCCAATGCTTCCCCATTCCTGATAAGGAGACTGCACTGCAAGGCATCTCCTTACCTTACTCAAAATGAAATGAATGTTTGCATGGCTTTATGTCTGATAAGGAGAAACGTATATTGTGTTAACACCTAACATGTTAAAATGTGGTCCATGGCTACAAGAACTTAACTGCTTATCTGTAAGAATGTAAGTTTTCAGTCTTGCCCTTTGATCTGAGATGAATGAAGAATAGATTTTAAAAATTTAGATCTACTAAACAGGCCAGTTGAAGCAAAAATTTTCTGGGATTTACATTTTTTAGTAGATAATAGCTAACTCAAGTGTTCAGTTAAATAAAAAGCCACCAAGCATTATTAGTGAGACTTGGACTGGCCTGGTCCTTGTTCAGCAATGTAACCATCGGTGGTGGTGACTTCTGTTCTAACTGCTCTAAAGGGACACTGCAATCCCAGAACAACAAAGTTCAGGTGCATGATGCCATCTGTACTTGGGATACATGCAAAGAGAAGGATTTTCTCTAGTCCCTGGCTAGAGAGAAGACTGAACTTGTTACTCCTGTTAGTGTATTGGCATGATCAATAGGCTGTGTTTTTCAGAGGCATAAAATTTGACATGTGTCTGTGGCAGTTGTCTTAAGACTGTGTGTGCCCAGCTGCTTTGGACATGAATTTACAGTTTTCTTCCTAGGAGGAGCAATTCTATCAGTACTGTTTATTTTACTGATTGAAGATTTGCCAAACTACCTTGACATTCAAATCACTCTGTCCCTTTTTAAAGCAACATTAAAATTATCAATCCTTCTGATGCAGTGGTTAATTTTTCAGTGTTAAAATTGCTTTTTATTTTTAAGGTTTGCTGAAGACTGCAATTTGATTCACACTGACTTTACATCTTCAGTTTGAAGTGGAACGCTCTTACTTTAGCCTGAATCTTCCTCAAGGAGGAGAGAGTGAATAATGACAAACCTGAGAAAAAAAAATTAACATGCTCTTTAAAAAGAGACAGAACTTTATAAAGGCAGCACAATCATTCATTTGAAGTAACGATGAAGGGCATATAATGCAATCTTGCAGTTAAAGGAGGTTTGATACTTCATGTCTGTCTTAAACTCTGAGAAAATCTGTAGATCGTTTTAAAAACATTATTATGAGGAAAGGTGGGGTTGAATGTGCATGAATAATTGATGCTAAAATGAAAAGATCTCCAGCTAGTGGTTTTGGCATGGTCTTTAGTAGGAGCTGCAGAAACAGATACCTTGACTGACTTTAAGCTGGAACAGTACTGTGGATATAGTGACTCCCCAGGAACCTTCTGCTCCTGTGGAAGTTCCTCCTTGAGATGTTAGAAGTGTTTCCTGTCCTTGCAGCAGCATATTACAATGTTCCAAAAGCACAACAGAAGAGCGAGCGCTTTGCCCACGCACGTATTGTGAAGGGAGACAAATGCTGGAAATCCATCTGTCTTACCTTTCCAAATAGTGCAGACCTAGTAAAACTTCAGCTCAGAAATCAAAATGGTCCCATATTAATTAGGTTAGAGCTACTGGGTTTATAAGGGGCTGATGATTTTGAAAGTGGACTGTGGCAGACCCTGTTTACACCATTGTTGTGGACCAGACTAAAGGCACAGATGTAGGTGAATATCTTGCTGAACTTCACTGCACTAGAGCATTCAGGGTACAGTTCTGTGTGCTTCATTACCCACCACTAAGTCCTTTCTTTTCATGGCTCAGTGAGACAAGACCCCTACAGCAGATAACGTTAAACTTGCAAAAAAGAACAAAGGGCAACCGCAGTGACAAACCTTTAGCTTAATTGGATTGGAGACTGGTAATGGGTATCATGTAAAGAGAGGTGTAAGTGCTGCATCTCAAGAATGAGATAGCTATGGCAGCATAACTGTCATCAGAGATGAAACTAAGTTGTGTTGTACAATTTCAGCCATAGGAGTAACTCAGTTGTGTGGCATTTGCAGTCTGTGCACTGTTTTAGCTCCTTCAACAGTTAAACTTTCAGCTGGGATTTTGTGTGACTGGTAGTAACGCTAGGATTTTAAAAGTATGTTTTATAATCTCCTAAGATGGAATATTTTAATGCCACATTTAGCAGCATTGCAACAATGGTGGCTATATGAGCGGTCAGGTTTTAGACCATACCTCCCACTTCAATTTATTTTTTTTTTCTAAAGAACTGATCTGATACAGGATTGCTGATTACTGGTTGTGGATATGCACCTTAATGTGCCCTTCTGTGCAGAAGTCTGAACAGTCTCCCAAGAGACTAAAGTTCTACTTGTTATGCCTATGTCACAGATAAGTACCAGGTTTCCTCAGTGAAAAAAACAAACCCCAAACCCCTAGAGACTTGCTATGACAAGAAATAAATCTTCTCAGTACCTTTTCAAGTTAAAAAGAGAACGGTTAAATAAAAGTTGAGCTCCCTGCTCTGTGTTTTGTTCAGTCATGCAAGCCAGTGGTGATTCAGAAAGGTGGCATGGCCCGAGCCAGTATCGCTGGTTTCTTTGCAGTGCAAGCCTAGCATGGCTCAGCAGGGATGTCCTCCAGGCTCAGCCAGTGAATGCTGGAGGGCTGGAGTTCGCAGCCAAATACCAGGCAGTCTGCAGAGCATTTCTTTTGTAATGATGCTGGTTTATTGGAAAAACAGAATACATAAACCTCCTTTGGACTGAGAAAGGGAAAAAGAATGATCATTTACGAAGGGTAGAATTTGAGGTTAGTTGAACAAAGCTGTTAGACTCGGAAATGCATAAAGAACAAATTCCAGTGGAAAAGCCATATCCATGCAAATGTATGCCAAAAGTGATCAGATTAATGCCCACCAATCCTCTTAAACTCATATCCCTTCAAAATGCACAGAGGAATTCTTGGATTATGAATTAATGCCACTGTTAATTCTTTGTTGGAGCACAGTACTGCACTTAATCAGGCAGTCAAAAACAAAACAGCTCCTAAGAAGACCTAAAAATAGTTGAGCTGAATATCTCTCAGTTATGGAACTTTAATTAGAGTAAGCAACCTGCTGTGGGAAATGGGTTTACAGAAATTGAGGCTTCACTTCAGGAAGGTGATCTCTGGTCTATCTGCTGTGATGGAGAAGGCAGATCAGTCTGTGTGAGCCTAATCCTTCACAGGCTCTCTGGGGGCTCGAGTTCCTCTTGGCCTCTGGAGCCTGAAAGACAAAGCTTTATTCTTCAAGACCATTCAGCAACTGTGTAGCTGCCGCTGGCCAGATCTGCATCTTATTGCTTACTCCACATGCTCTGCTTTTGCTAGCTGGTGTTGGATCTGCTCTGTCCTGCAGCGTGCTGCTTTGCTGCAGTAGGCGTGCACCATCCTGTGCACTTTGTTAGCATAAACCGACCTCCAGAAGGAAAGAATCCAGCTGAGTGGCCAGCTTACTTAAATTTAAGTCCAGTCATTCTGTCAGTGGATCACAAAGCCCCTTTCAAAGGGAGTTGCACATTTTACACGTGCAGCGTTTCACTCCTGTTTCTCATGTCTTTACTAAACCTGAGAGAGAGATTAACCTGAGTTAATTGCGTGAAGGGCCACGTATGCCTTGACCCTCTGGTCTTCAGTCAGGTGAACTACTGCAAATATCTTGCCTTATATTGCTAGATACCTTTCCTTCTTGTTTGCCTTCTAAGCTTTTATAATTTCTCCACCCAGTCCATTCTGCCCAGCCCATTCCCTGCTCCCTACTTGATCATTTCTGATTGTGTGAGCTCCAGAAATGCAAGTCCTTGGGAACTCTTATTCAACTGTATTTCATAGAATTATAGAATTTATTGGGTTGGAAGGGACCTCTAAAGGTCATCTAGTCCAACCCCTCTGCAATAGGCAGGGACATCCCTAACTAGGTCATTTGTACTATTGTTTCCCACCAAACTACCATGATCACTGTGCCAGGTCATGAAGAGCTGTAGGTCAGTGAGTCCAAAGGAGACAGCTTTCTTTGGCAAGACTGACATTATTGCCCTTGGTTCTGTATCCTGGCCTGCTGGTGGTTTTTTGCTTTCCTCTGCATGCTGCATTGCAAAGCTGACCATTTGTGGAGCTAACCAAGCAGTTCAGATACTGAGGAGACTGGGGATGGGCAGATAGGTGGAGTGAGCATCCCCCTTACCTGCTAGGAGCTGTGCTCTCCTCTGCTGCCAGTCAAAGCTCTTGGTGAATTCTCCGTCTATATTGCTCCTGCTTTTATTAATCACCTGCTTGCCTGAGATAATGTGTGGTGCTTAAGGGTTAGTGATGCAGACTTTGAATTCTGGAATAATACCTATAATGAAAATAGACTTTAAATTTCACACAAATAAGTGGCTCTGGATTTAGGTAGGATTGTATTGCCTCTTTGACTCTTCTCATCCTCAGGTACACATTGCACCAGGTAACTCTTAAACGTGTCCAGAATGCTTAGTGCTGAGTCAGTAGTCGGATTCTTCCAGTAGCAGCATGCATATGATTAACTTCCTCATTGTAAAGACAAAAATTGTTTCTGAACTTTTGAGTAATGTAACTGCTGATCTTTATCAGCCTGCTTGAATCACATACAGAGAGTATACAGTTCTTTTCCATAAAACTGATTAAAGATAAGCTATTTACCTCATGATGCTCTCCACACGAAGTACTATGAGGTCATTAGCTGTAAGGCATATGAAACACCCTGCAGTGTATCTGACAGCTCTTTGTGAGCTCCAGAATTTCTGTTAACCTGTTCCCTGACTGGTGGACACTGCAGGTTAGCTAGAGACTTACCACTGGGAGCAAACCTGAGCACAAATCCCATTCTGCATGTCAAACTCCTGGCGGTGCCATCACTTGACAGTGCCCTGCTAAGGAGAGCGTGAGGGTGCTTGTCCCTGAGCTGAAAGCCTTCTGCAAGGCAATGGAAGATGTGGTTGGTCGTGGTGCACATTTTGTGTGTCTGGAGCAGTAGCTCAGACACTCCTCGTGGAATAACTGCTTTGTTTTTTTGCTGCAGAATAGCAAACCTGAAGATACAACTGGCTAAGCTTGACAGCGAGGCCTGGCCTGGTGTGCTGGACTCTGAGCGGGACCGTCTGATATTAATTAATGAGAAGGAGGAGCTCTTGAAAGAAATGCGATTTATTAGCCCCAGAAAAGGGACTCGAGGAGAGGTGGAGAGACTGGAGACAGAGAGAAGGCGCCTGGAGGAAGACCTCCAGGCTGCTAGAGACACTCAGAGTAAAGCTCTAACTGAGAGGTAGGTCACTGGGCATAGGACAGAGCTTGCCTTGTTGGGCAGGTGGTAACCAGGAGCGAGGAGCAACACCCCCTGGCTGAATGCTGATAGCAGTGTGCCCTCAGATTTCCAGGAGACTGCATCTGCTTACAAGGTTTCTGAAATTGTCTCCCAAAAGAAACCACCTGCATGTCCTGCTCCCCAGCGGGGGAAGGTGGTTGTTCCAACAAATGGATCCTCTGTGAGAATGTAAGAAATCCTTGAAATAGCCCCATATAATGTCTGTGTGCTCTGTTTCTGTATGCAGCCAGCACCTCGCAGCAGCTTCTACAGTTGCTGTGCAGTCTGGAGCTTGGTAAATGTCAACAGATGGAATTTTAAATGTTTCAAATTTGTTTGTTCTGAGCATCCTTGTATGTTGATTCCTGTAGGAACTGGTATTTGACAGGGCTGCAGGAGTTGCATGGAATATTCTGTGAATCTAAACTAGCTGCAAAAATGCCAGCTATCCTCCCTAATTTTACTTGTGTTGTGGGGGGAGATCTCCTGGGAGTGTACAGTGAGGATGAATACTGCATTAGGCATTGCCTCCAAGTGCTTTACAGTCTGGATGTATTAATGTGGATGGCTATGGAAATGTTACTTTTAGCTGCAGTTTCTTGGCTATATATGGTTAATAAGTGTGTTACATTCACTCTTTCTGGCTCTAGATTTTAATTTCTTCTACATGCTCAGACCACCAATGCTCTACATAGTCTTTTCATAGCTTTATCATCCTAGAAAAAACGTGGGCATCTTAGATGTTTCAGATGCAGGGCTTTTACCAGCCTGGAATATCTGTGGTTCAAGAGATAGGGTTCACCCTTAGACCTTATGAAAAGCAAATGAAAGCATTTACACCTTTACTACCACTTTATTAAGTATAAGGAAGCAGTAGTTTATAGTGAGCCAAAGTCTCCTGGACTTTTTTTAAGGCCTGATCCTATAAACATTAAGTTTTATAGTACTAGCTGTATTTATTTTCTCTGTTGTGAATGTTTGCAGGCTTGAGTTCCATATTTAAGAGTATTAAATGTTGATAAACACCCACACGTCTTGACCAAGTTCTGCCACTACTGTTTACTCTCACTGACTTTTGTAGGATTTCAGAGAAAACAAAACAGAATTTTCCTTTACTCCTTATTTTAAATAGCAAATGCTTCTTTAGCTCATCTTTTTCTTGTTTTCTCTTAGGTTGAAGTTGAACGGCAAAAGAAATCAGTTAGTCCGAGAGCTGGAAGAGACAACACGATTGGTTGCCATGCTGCACACCCAGCTGAAAAGGTACGTGCCCTTTTACAGAAGTCGTAGGTGCCCTTCTCTGCTAACAATTTCATCTCCCAGCTGAGAGGTCTAAAAGTAGTGGCCTAAGACCCCTGTGTAGTCAATGGAAAGAGAAGCCTTAAGGATTCTATGTCCCACTCAGTTTAGACGGATGCTTTAAAATGGGATAAATAACCCTGTGGTGGTGCCTCTGTCTGACAACAGAAGGGTATTGCACAGTCCCTTCTGTGTTGGACATGTAACATTTAGGTGACTAAGGATAGCTGAGATTTTTTTTTACTGTGATTTGAATTAATGAAGTATTACATTAATAAAGTATGTTAAAGACAGCTTAATACACAGCAAGTGAAGTGAAACTTAGTAATGCAGCCACACATTGATGTGTGAATGTTATGATAATATTTCTCTAATTCTGAATGTGCTGTTGCTTGCAATGTAGACAATGTATTGAGATATCCTTGAATCAGTTGTGGTTCATATGGTATATAGAAATGTTCCTGCAGTCGTCATGTGGTCTGGTTGTTCAGGCTGTAGTTTTGGAAGAGCAGAGAATTACTTCTGTTTCCAGACAAATGCGTGTAAGGCCAAGTCATCATCAGCAAAAACTATATTTTCAGCTTTTTGATTAGGAAGAGAGTTTGGTGGGGGTTTTGTTTGAGAGTTTTTCCTGTCAGTGTGTACTGAATTTACTCTGTTTGTAGCTTCTGTTGCACTTGGATACTGTTTCATTTTGTGAAGATGACACCGAAAAGACTGGAAAGAAATCATAGTGCAAGACTGACATGTAAATAAGCCACCATGGAAAATAGTTATCTGTGATGCTGTTATGCAGTGGAAATGCATCATATTTTCATTTCATCTAGCTGATTAGGGATTTTTTGAGGTGACCAAGAAGCATGTGAAACTAATTTCTTCCTAACTACGTTCCTAGTGTTCTTGGCATGCTCCTTCGTAAGAAAAAGCATTTGCTATTAACCCCATAATGCACAGTGTCTGGCATTTAAAGGTATGCACAAAACAAAGTGGACCCCAGTTTGTTGATAGGGAAAAGATTAATTAAAAGTCCCTCCCTTTTCTTAGTGAAATGTACTGAAAAGCTGTACATTTATATAGTCCTCGCCAGATCTGTATATGCTGCCAAAATGCAGAAACAGCTGTCATACTACAGTTACGTCTCATCCAAAAGCTTTTTTGAATAAATGTGATGCAGTGCACATCTGTCATACAAATGCAGGAGACATGTTGTGCCAAAATTATACTAATTTCTGCATACTTGCCTTTTTCTCATAAGGTCATAATTATACAAATGCAGCTTTCTAGCCTTTGCCCCATAAATAATAAATAAGGGATTATTAGGCTTATTAACATACTGGCTGTTTTTCAGTGGGGCAACTTAAGCCAGTTATACATATGCAGAAATTTTTCAATAGCTAATCTATATCTGAAATGAGGTTTAAGGGTCTTTAAACAGTCACTAACAAGAGAGGTGTTTAATATCCAGAGCAGGAGTGTTGGTTTACATGGGATTTCTAGGGATTTGGTATGTTGTAGTCAGCACTGGAGGGTGGATTTGTTGGGTCTTTGTAGCTGTGTGCTCCCAGCTGTGCACTGTGAGCTGAGCAGTGTGCTGTGGTGCCTGTGCTTTCTCATCTGAACAGAATTCTGCTCAAAATCTGCTTAAAATTACTTCTGCTGTCAGTTATGTTCTGAACCTAGATCTCGAGGGATAAATAATTTGTGTGAACTGATTTCACAGCCCAGCCCCGAGTCTTTCCATTGCTCTCTTGGCCCGGGATTCCTTGTAGCAGTCTTTCACATGGGTAAATCCTGCCAGGTTTCTGGTAACTGCTGGTGGTTGTGATCTCTGAGGGCCAGTTCTAGGCAGCTGTGAGATTGCCTTTTGGCTGTGGGTCCAAGATTGAGGCAAATGGAAGGAAATTTTCATATGGACAGACAGTTTGTTGCAATAACTCAGTCTTCTTGCATGGGCCTTGCTGGTTTTTATGCTCTGCTTTGGAGATTAACAGGAACCATAGATTTTTTCCAGAGAGATGTGGGAGGAGAATGTTGCCACTAACTTCAACTTATTTGAAACTACGCATTAGAGCTTTGTCTAAACAAGGACTCTTATGAGGTTGCTACCGTGAGTAAAAAAGCATGTATGAACTATTATTTTTATTGACAAGTGACCCAAATTTTCTGCTGGGCAAACTGTGGTTCTGGTTGGTGTGAGGACTAATGCGTATGGCCTGAGCTAACAAAGCAAAGTGTACCACGTGGGCTTAGAGATTTGGTGACACTGCAGTGTTTTCCTGAGAAATCGGGAGATAATGTATAATGGTTTTCTAATTTGTTTCCTTCAGTCTCTCCACCAGCATGCTTTCCCTCTCCTCGAGCAGCAGCCCAGGTTCTCTCGCATCTAGCAGAGGATCTCTTGCCACCTCCAGCCAAGATTCGTCAACCTCAGCCAGTTTCACTGATCTCTACTATGAGCACCTGGAACAGTTGGAGCAGTTGGACTCAGACTATCAAAACAAGCTTGACTTGCTCTTAGAAGGAGCCACGGGATTTCGGCCATCAGGCTGTATCACCACGATTCACGAAAATGAAGTAGCAAAAACTCACAAAGTAGATACCAGCAGTCGTGTACAGGCTCTGAGATCATTGTCTGGTACTCCAAAATCCATGACATCACTATCTCCAAGGTCATCTCTCTCCTCTCCATCTCCACCTTGCTCTCCATTGGTGATAGACCCACTATTACCTGGTGATGCCTTTTCAAGCCATATGGATTTTGATGATGCAGAGATAAGTACAAATCTCTCAGAACTCACCCTAAGCACTGGGAGTGGCAACTGTAGACTGGAAGAGCCTAGAGCAGGAGATAAACATCTAGGTCAAGGTATGGTAACAAACTACTTGCATACACACGCATACCTTTATTTTTTATGTAGCTTATAAAGGATTGAGAAGGAAGCATTTCAAAAGCTGTCTGTCAGCTTGATATCTTTATTTTGAAAAGCGTGTTCAACTGTGTGTTCTGTCTTGCCTGGGTGGAAGGGCTTTAATTTGTACATGAAATACTGCTCACCTGATGAGTCTTGCAGAAGACAGCCTAGGTGTGGGTTTAGTGTACTTATATATACACACAAATTTCAGGGATTTCATGTGCCAATGTAAATGCTTGGTTTGTGATTCCTGGTTTAATTTGGCGCTAAACTATGCAGAACGTCATCTGGTGTTTTGGGTCTGGGGGCACATAACGCTATATTGACGTGAACATTTTGGCCAAGTCTTTGAGGAAGGCTGCGAAAGCAATGTAGCTTAATAGGTAACAAATGATGATAAAAGTCTTTGTCCACCACTTTAGCATGCACAATGTCTTGCTCTGGTTCCCAGTAAATCAGTGGCAATGAATTTATTCACTTCAGCTGAGCAGAGCAGACATGTCAAGTCTGTGCTTGAATTTCTGCTGGTTTGAGGGGGATGGTCTCTTAGCAACAAAAACGTGTTTAGATTGTGAGCATGATAAAATAAGACATTTAGAGATAGTGGATGTTCTCATACATGCATATGGCTTACTGGTGGGTGAGAAGGGTTCATCCTTTCTGAGGATGATGGCTGGGCTGAAGTGGGTGGGAAACAGCAGGCAGCAGTCAGGGCACTCATGCTGAGGCCTGTCTGAAGCCCTTGTGACTGTCATTGGGTTAAATCCAATGGAGATGAGTGAAATGACTGAATTTGTAACTGCAGTGAAGAAGAGCTTTGAAGGCAATACCAGCTTGCAAACGATAGTTGTATGGACCAGCAGTGCAGTTTATTGTTTTCATAGGATTATAAAACAGCCTATGAGAATAAAAGGAGCCACCACTATGTTGTCACTGCCTTCTGCATTGAGAAGGCTGGCACTATTTAAAAATACAATAAAAATACAATAAAAGACACAAGTACAGATCTTCCCCACTGAGCTACCATTTTCCTACAAGGAAGAAGTATTATGCATTTGAGTAGGAAACACTAATTATTCTTATTAGAACTGGGCACTGATTAGTTTTAACCTTTTAGCTCTTCAAGATTTGTCAAGGCTGTTAAAGTGAAAGCTGAGGTGGTAAGCAGATTAAGTGATTATTGCTGTTAGCCAGTCAGCAGACAAAATAATCACCATAAGTAGTTTATTTCAGGGCAATAACGAGATGAGATTTTATTCCTCAGGCACTTTGGGGGGAGTTTAGTGTAACATCTGAAATGTGGTGGCTGGATCTAGGGTGCCAGTACTTGGCCTCACGGGCAAAGTATGCTCATGTGTTCCTGTAAGTAGAGCTGAACAGTATATATCTGAGGGATTTGGGGTTTGGTTCTGTTAGAACAGAACCTCTGCTACCTTTGAGGCTGAAATAAGGTTTCATCTCTCACCTGAGAGAGATACCTGAGCGATTTCGCTGGAATGGATAGAAAAACCAGGAATGGTTGCATGATGAATCCTTTCCAGGGAACCCTTCATCTTTTTTACAGGTTTACACTTCAGCATTCTGCTGTACAAACAGGTACCCGCTTCATTGCTGGGTTTTGTACATTCTGTTTGTTCCCCTTGGCCACAAGGTTTCCTTGGAAAGGACAGGAAGGCTTCCCGGGTTGAAATGGCTAGATGGCATTGGTAATTGGAGGAGAAAAAGAGGTTAAGCCTGTGGAGACCAACCTGTGGTGTCCTTCCCAGTAAGCAAGCCTCATGCAAATGGATTCCCAGGGTGGCATTTCTGGGAGCAGCATGTAAACCTCAGACAACTTGATCTAGAAAGCCAGACATCCGGGAAGGAATTATTTTCCTATTAAAACCATGGGGCAGGAGGTACAAAGCAGCATTGAGGAAAAAAGAACCATAGTTTTGACCCTGCCCACATATCTCCAGCACAGCTTGTGATAGGAGTGCAGCAGGGGCCAGGCCCTTGCTCACAACAGGAGGGAGGATGGATTAAACTGAATGCCAGTGTTAAATGGATCCGTTTGCCTCAGGTAATGACTGGTATATTGTGTTACAGATGGTAGCTGGTTTGCATGTGGTTTGGTCCATAGGGAAAAGATCTGGACATTTCTGTCCAATGGTTCCATAGGAATACCAAGATGAAAAATACCTTTCAGTGGTGTTCTCAAAAGCCAGATGGATAAATAGGCCCAAAGTGTGCATGTGCACCCAAATGTATTGGTGTTACCTGTAGCACCCTCTGCTGCTCATTGTAGAACAAGTCCTTATACCATTCCCTAACCCAATGTTGAGCTTGCACACTTTTTTTTTTTTTAACAGTGTTTCTTCAAAGTTGTTTGTAGTTCTTTAGGTAGCTTTATGGGACAGAAACCATATACTGGTTTGGGGACATGTGTCTTCCTAAGGCTTTGGGAAGGAGAGACCACTTCTGAAAGATGAAAGCCCCTTAGAGAGGAGTGCATTGGTGCACTTCTCACGTGGGGTTATAGCTGCTCCCTGTGTGACCACGTGGCACCTCCTCACTCTGGCAGCAGGTCTACCAAAGCCCTGATGGTGAGGGCGAGCTGGGTACTCCAAGCACTCATTAGCCACCTTGGAAGAGAGAGTTCTCCAGGCTCTTGGCTGAAGTATAACTCAGCAGAAGTGTGATGGTTCAAGTGGAGAGGTGCAGAATTTGCAGAGGTTTCCAGGGCGTATCTTTTACTCTTTTGCAGCTCAAGACCTCTACATGAGAAAACACCTCTGTGCAAAACTCCATGCCTCAGCTTCCTTGGTTTCTGTTCCTTATCTCCTTCATGTGGCTGCTACTTTAAATCCTATAATCTCTCTTTCTTTCCATGTTTAGCTAGTTAACCTGGTCTTTCTGGACCTACCTTCTGTCCTGTGTATGCTAACCTTCTGGGTGCAGGGGTTGGCGGGTGGTGGTTTTTTTCCTGTTCTTCCTTCTTGAAGATAATCTTGGTATAAGCTCTCCAGCCAGGACTCCTTATATTCCATACCTGGCCAGAGCTTGGTCAGTAGCATTTGTCTGGCTGCTGCTCTAAGTAGCTGGGACCAGAAGACCTACTACCTGCTTAAGGGGGACTTGCAGTAGGTGCTGTTCTACTGACTCATATTTATAACTTTACTAGAATTTAGAGGTTCTGCTGCTTCCATCTTGTCCTGGGTACCTTCCTGCCTTTCCAGTACTGTGAAAGCCTCTCCTCTCAGTGCCTGTGAGGACCTGTCCCCATGGAGGTGCCAGGGTAGCCAGTTGTAATGCAGTCAAGCCAATGGTGTGTAACCAGCTTGTGGGTCTGCTGCTGCAGGACCTGTGTATTAAATGGGCATTGACATTGATTTTGACAATGGAGCCCTGCTCTCACATCCACCATGCAGGCTGGTCCTCTGCTTCTCCAAGGCTTTTGGCTCTGCAGGGTAGCTGGGCGAGTTCCTGAAGCACTAACTTCACGGTTGCTGTTGAGTACAGCCCACCCTACCTGTGTCCTCTGTCTTCAGAAACTTGCTGTTACTTAACAGTACTTGAGTGGGGAAAAAAATGCAATTCAAGAGGAGGATGAGTCAAAAAGCTGCTCCTGATCCAGCCAGTTTGTTCTCATTAACACCGGTTTTTGCTTTTCCTCTGTGCTTTTCTGATAGGTATAAATGGAGCTGGAGGGCCGGCACTGAAGGTGGCGTGTGTGTCAGCTGCAGTGTCTGATGAATCTGTTGCTGGAGATAGCGGGGTGTATGAGGCGTCCGTACAAAGGTAGACACCACATCTCTCTCTAGGAAGAAGCCAGAGACTCATCTTTGCACACAGGAGTCAGCTGGAACACTACTAGTTATGATCTTTTATGTAATTTGGTGGCTAAAGTTTTCAGATTTCTTAATACTTCTGAAAAAACTATGAGCAGCTTGAATTTCATTATCAAAGTGGTCCATGCTTACTGTAATAGAAATAGCTGAAACTAGATTGCCAAGAACGTTTTGAGCAGCTGCTGTCTGCAGGTGCTGGAGAGCTGTGACTGCTGCCTTCATGGGGGCAGCAGAGCCACCTGGGAGGTGTAAAGTTCTCCAGTCAGCTGCCCTGGTGTCAATGACAGCCCTCAGGCAGCGTGAGGGGACTTTGGGAGGCTTAAGGAAGATGGCAGAACCACCTTGAGCTGCCTCATGGATGTGTATGCGCTGCGATGCAGTTCCTGAGGGCTTGGGTCCAGTGTGGGATTTCTGAAGGCTTCTCCTCTTAAGAGCACAGCTTATAGCCTGAGCTGGGCGTCACGGTTCTCAGTGGGTTTCTGCACCCCTCTGGTACTGCTTGTGAAAGCTATCTGGGGTGGTCTGACAAAAAGTTCACTGAAATGTACTGATCGTATTGATACCTGCTTTGGCTGCATCTAACATGGGTTTTCCTGCAGCTTTTATTGGCATTGAGCTGAATTACGGGGCTGAATTGTTGCAAGACGCAACTGTAAAGATAAAAAGTTGCTCATCTCATATACTCTCCTTTCATTCATTATCTTAATTAATTCTCTAGATAAATGAGTCAATTTTTTTACATTAACAGCAGAATTCACTTGGAGAACAAAGTGCTTCTTTAGACCCTGTGGGCTGGAGCCAGGCAGTTGGGACGTTTGTGGCCTCAGGGCCCTTGTGTCCCCTCCACAGGACAGGGGACCGGAGGGGGCAGGAGGGATAACATGTGAGTGGCAGAAGGCATCCCCTGCACACTTGCATGTCTGATGTCACTTAGTGTTGTCTGGGTTGCTGACTTACCTACCTCTGTAATGGCTACAGGATCCTTTGGGTGCCTCTAGCAAATGTTGAGCGTAAGGTGAGCAACCTGTTTGTCCTCTGTAGCTGGAATGGAATGAAATGCAAGAGAGTGCTCATACAGAAAGCACTTAGAAGAATGCTAATCCTGTTTTCATGTCCTCCAGCACAGCCTCTCAGTCAATTAGACACTGAATGTAGTTTTGGGGACTTTCAGTGCATAAAGCTTTAGAAGAGGAGTACACTGGGAGGGAAATGATGCAGGCAGCTGTTTCAGGGAAGACCAGCCAGTGTACTCTGTCACTTCTAAAGTGCTTAGGGAAGTTTGATTCCTTCAAGAAACAAAGGAATGATTTAAATCTAATGAAACTTGAGAATTTTTGCTGTCATGATGCAAGACAGGACTGCAGTTGTTAAGTCTGATTTCTATTGCTGGGCAGTCAGCTGTCTTCACTAAAATCCAGCCAAGGGAAGCCTTTAAAAATCCCCCACTGCCTTATTTTTGCAGTCTTTTGTGTGGCTTTTCTTGGCAGTAAAGGGGGGAAAGCATATGACTTTCTGCTGATAAGCACCATAATGCATACCTCTAAGGATGATTGCACTTACTTCTTAAATGGGCTTTCTTTTAGCTGCTAATTTTACAAAATCCATATACCCAGCCCCTGAATAGAGGGAGAAAAATCCTATATCACCTAAATGCTAACACTTCAGTAAGAGGGAAATGGAGTCCTTAATTGTTTGATTTCTTTCAGACCATGTGTGTCAGAAGTGATGGTGTTTGACAGTGATGATACAGAAGCAGTTGGGACAGCTAAAGTGCAAATTGCAATGAGGTAAGCACTACACATTTTTATTGGATTTTTCTTCCAGTGGAAAGAATATGTGGGATTTAAAAGAGTGCTTTCTGTTCTGTTTTCTTATCGTGTTTATCCTGTTATAAGTTAGTGTTATGACTAATGCCCTCTTTGTAGGGTAATTGAGGATTACACTTAACTCCAGGAGGTCCTGCACCCAGTTGTCCTCTTTCTTGTCAGTGGAAATCAGCTGGTGATGGTGTGGTATGAGGGTGCAAACCATCAGTGGGAGCAGTGACAGTGCTGGGCTGGAGAAAGCCCTTTGGGGCTTGGAGTCTCCTTCAGTGTGCATCTTGGGGAGGGAAAACTGCTGAGAGTTAGCGGCAACCATAGTCTTGTTTGTGAATTTTTAATGTTGTTTGTGTTAATGAAACAAGTGGAATAGTCATGAAATGCAAAGTGGACTTCTCTAAAAGTAATGCTTTTTATGTCTTTACCATTCAGATATGATGACAAAAATAAACGATTCGCGATACTGGTGATCCAGCTGAGCAATGTTCCAGCACTGTTGTTACAACAAGATCAAAAAGTGTAAGTGGATGAAATAAACATGCTTGAAATATTTGTATTAGATTCTAGTGGGAATTAAGCAGATGTTGGGTTTTGTTTTTTTACGCTCTTAAAAATTTACCCTTTCTGAAATACTTCTACGCTTTGTGTGGCAACATTTATGAACAAATAAACCCTCAAAATAAAATAAGGTGCAATTTTTTCCTCAAAGGTCTGTATTTGCTAGGAGTGACTGGCCTGGAATTAGCTCTAGCCAGCAAAGTTCTTAACTGTAGCAGTACCCTGAGCAACTGCATTGAGTGGAGGGGGGGTTCATTCTGCTACAGGGCTCATCCTGGGACACCTGCCCAGACAGGTGCGTGGGAAAGTGTACAGCTTCTACTAGACTCATTCTAGGCACAGTTGTGTTTTTTTTTTTTTTTTAAGTTCAGCTGTGTGATGAACTTAAAAAAAAAACTATAAGCTGACAAAAAGCTGATTCATTTTTGCATCACTCTTTCTACCTACAAAAGGGTATGTTAGCAGTGTGACAAATTGCACGGTTCTAAACAGCCATGGAAAGTTTAATCCCATGATGTCCCATTGCAAGATTCAGAAGGATGAAGTCTACACCAACTCGTGCCACTTCATGTCTCTGATGTTGTGATGAGATGTTCCTTTTTTCTTAGTTGACTTGATATTATAGAAACATAGGATGGTTTGGGTGAGAAAGGACCTTTAAAGGTCATCTAGTCCAACCCCGCTGCAGGGAGCAGGGACATCTCCAATTAGAGCAGGTTGCTCAGAGCCCCATCCAGCCTCACCTTGAACTTGTCTGGGGATGAAGCTTCCGCCACTCCTCTGGGCAAATCTGGTGGTGTTTCACCACCCTCATATTCCAAAGAATAGGATAAGACAGTGATGTCCACCATGCCTAAGATGAATTTCACTTGCAGTGGAGGGGAACTGCAGACCTGGATGGCAGTACTGATTGCTACTCTTCTTTCAATAGGAACATTCGGGTGGCTGTCCTGCCCTGTTCAGAAAGCACAAGCTGCTTGTTTCGGACGAGACCAGTGGAAGCTTCAGACAATCTTGTGTACAATGAAGTGTTTTGGGTTTCTATCTCTTACCCAGCTTTACGCCAGAAGACTTTAAGAGTCGATGTTTGCACTGTAGATAAATCTCACCTTGAAGAATGTTTGGTTAGTAGTGATCTCCGTTTTAATATCTTTGCATTTGTTTCCTCTTTTGAATTAGATAAAATTTTGAACTCTGAAGTATGGCAACTTCTGTGAAAGTTTTCTTGTTAATCTTTAGCTATGTGATCTCTCACAGGTAGTGTTCCCTGCAATAACAATTTTGATCAGGAAAAAAAAGTCTATTATATATATGTTTTGTTACAGACCTACTGGTGATTGTCAAGACTTACTGGATTTCTCTTCTCTGATGATTTAATATGAAACCCCTACCTATTTTTCTTAATTTTGGAAACATTTGTTGTAATGTAGTTGAGAATAGACTTAAAGGAATTTGGAAGCAACCACAGAATAATAAAGTTCTCTATATGATTTATTTTTTTAAAACTGCTATTAATCTACACTATTAAAATGTGTGAATATAGTTTAAGTGCTAGTATTGCCATAGCCAGCTGACCCCTATCCTTTGAAGAGATTTTTTTTGTTGCTCAGTATTACCTGAACAAGTTAATTTAATAAGACTATTTCTGGCATATTGTACTCCAAAATGTGAGTAAGGTGTGTTGAGCTGAGACATAAGCAACCATTAAGTTACAGAAAAGTTCATTTGTCCTGCACATGTTCCATAGCATCTGCCTTGGCTGGAGGGGTCCATGTTTTCTGATGTTTCTGCATTTCTTCCTTCATTTGCTTTGGTTCAGGAAAACATCTGTCTTCCAAATGGGGTTCTGCTCTTTGAGCAGCATGTGCAGGCCTCCAGTACCCAAGCTCCAGGTGGGAGCACGGTCACCTGCAGGGAGCTGTGCTCAGCATCCAGTCAGCTGGGCTGGTGCAATGGAGTCCATGTGCATTGGACACGGATTGAATAAACTGTGAACCAGTTTTACTTTGGTTTTGAATACATCAGGATGTGTACTAAATGTGATGCAGTAAAAAATGACAAGGCAGAATGGAATACACAGAGCTAAAGCATCTCAGCCTGAGGCAGTGATTTTTGTCAGCCTTGCAAATTTTTAAAGGGGAGTTCTCCTCTCCTGTTCCTTTCTCTTTTTTTTTTTTTGGAGCTCTAGCTGTAACTTATCCTGGCTGCAACTTATCCTGGCTGCAGTAGCACTGTTCATACTTTTGGATTCTTGTACACAGGAGCAGTAGCAAAACACTTGCTACTTGGATTGGAAGCCCTAGACAACATTAAAAATAGTTAAACATAAAACATTACTAGTGCTGTTGAAATGGGGATAAACAAGGCAATTTTTCTTTTTGTCAAACATGCAATAGTCCTGTATTTTCCCTCTTTTTTTTTTTTTTTTTTTTTTTTAATATTATTGGTATGGTAGTCGTTCGTTCTAGTAGCACACTAAAACTGTGGTTTTGCTCTCAATAGGGTGGAGCACAAATTAGCCTTGCTGAAATCTGTAGATCCGGAGAGAAATCAACCCGTTGGTATAACCTCCTTAGTTATAAGTATCTGCAGAAGCAAAACAGGAAGAGTAAACAAGGAAACATTCACTCTGAAGTACCCTGCACTGAAAAAACAGTAAGAACAACTGCTTAAATCAAACCAGTCTCTTCTGAACAGTACTAATGAGAGGGTTTGTGTGGCTGAAGGACTGTTACCATAGATGAGAAGTGAAGGCTGCTGTGTTTATATTTAGAACTCGAAAATGTCAAGTGCAGCAAAATAATGAACATGTCGATTCCAGATACGCCCTTGTCCTGGGCTAAATCCTGGCTGCAGTCTACTCCTCGCCAAGCTGAGGGATGTGGTCTGGTGTAAGTGATGTGTGAGCTCTTGCCTTTCATCCCACTAGACTGCCCACCCTGCTGCAGTGAGCTGGCTGAGCGAGTCAAGACACAGACTTGGCACTGCACGTGCACGGCACGCAATCTGCCCAGCCCGTAGCTGCACGCGTGTATGGTGTCACTTGGGGGGCACAGGGAGGCTCACAGGCTTGAGTGAGCACTCAATGTGCCCTCGGCTGCTTGGACAGTGCAGGTGGAGAGACCATGACTCTCTCCTGCCTCCCGAGGAAGGCTGGTGAGGGATGTTCTGACCAGAAAGACTGGGCGCCTGGCAGCGTGCCAGAGTCCTGCCTTCACAAGAAGCCTCTTGCTCTCCTCAGGACTCTGTCTCAGCACTCCTAGAGCAGACAGCTGTCGAACTGGAAGCTGTGGAGAAGAAACTGGAGGAAAGCAGAAGCACTTTAACTAGTGGAGAGAGCTGGTAGGTAGCATTCCACCATGTTAGCACTGTGGGATGATCAGAGCATTTGGGGATTCATGTGCAGAGAAAAAAAGCAGATGATGCAGGGCTGTGGGAGGCTGCTTCTGTCTCTTTCTGTTTTGGTGAAAAATCCTGTTACTTCTGAAGGTCGTGCTTGGGAAACGAGAACAAAGCTGATAAATGTTGAAAATAGTCAATAGTGCTATGCTATTTTGGTTACTTGCACAATGTTCTGTTGGACAGCCATGAAAGCCCCACTGTATGGGGCAAGGCTTTGCTTGAATATTAATTTTGGCTGTTGTTTACATGTTTGAGATTAAGATTTTATTAATGATGTCCAACATCTGGAATAAACAGCAAGCTTGACTGTGGTTGATGGAGAAGCCAGCTGTGAGTTCAAAGGAGCTGAAAAGGTGGTTAAAGCAATGCTTCAGTCTTGTCCAGCATCACTTTTTAAACTAAGATAAACAGCATCCTGAAAGCTCCCCTTAAGATGCACTCACCTTAAGCTCAGACCACATGGCTGAGCCCTCAACTTGCTTCTCTGGGTCAAGATCAGTATCTACTGCAACGATGGCCTTCTGCTGCAGCTTCACTCCAGCTTCAACTATCCCCTCATAAGCCTGTGTTTGTGTCATCTCAGTGGCTACAGGACCTGCCAGGTACAACTGGCTGCCCAGTTCCTGTCCAGCAGCTTACAGGAGCTAACTCATGCGGCAACACCAGAGTATTGTTCACAATAGGGCAGCTCAGTAACAAAGATGTTCTTAACAGGCAGGACGAAGAGGTTCCTGACCACGAAGAACAGGACGAGATCAGTGAAAATGAAGCGGAGGAGGAGGAGGAAGAATTCTGTGCTGGAAAATCGCTGTGGGAAACAGAAGAAAGTCTGAATTCCCAGCTGCACATGGAAATAGCAGTGAAGGTAAAGTCAAGGGCATTTTGAACACAAAGATGAATTCAGCTTCCCTTTGCTCAGCTGAGACTAGGTTGCTATTGAGCTGAGCAAGGTTACAGCAGTTATTTGAAAGTTCATCATTGATATTTAAATGTTGATCTACCTGAAATCTTTTAAAATAACACTACATGACCATTTGGTCCCACAGTTAATAGAGCATTGTTTCACACCTTCTTTTTGCAGCTCACGAAAACTGTTTTCATTAATGTGACAGTGGCTTTGACCTTGTTTAATTCTGAGTGTAGCTGTAGTCCAGTAAGTGTGTGCTGTACACGTGCTCTCCGTGTGTGTACATACAGCGATTTGGATCTTTGCTGCAGATGCAGAACAAGCAAGGGAATGGTCTTTAAAATCATACCTCTGTTCTGTGTGAGATTAGCAGCTCACATTGCTGTCCTAGATCAACAGGCAAAGCTCTCTGGAATCAATTGTTGCACAGCAATCAATGGATGTGGAGCCCTTTAGGGAGCAATACAGTTAATGCAGCAGCCACTGAGTTCAAAAAGTGAAGTGTCAGGATGTCCTGCATGAAAAGGGCTAAAGAATATCTGGTTTTGAAAGTGATGCCTCTGGGACTGAAAGCAGAGACGTATCACAGGTGGCTGTCAGACAGCCCTGGGGATGTGTCGTTGGTAAGCTGGCAAGCTGGTATTTACACTGCAGTATCTGTCTTTCAGGTGGATAAAGAGACAAACACAGAGAGCCTTGCACAGCCTTCTACTGTAGTTCGGCCGAAAGACAAAAGAGCTGCAAATCCACCCCAGTCCCAGTTTGTCAGAGGCAGCACTATCATCCGCTCAAAAACATTTTCACCAGGACCACAAAGTCAGTACGTGTGCCGGGTAAGGAAAACACAGTGCTGGGGTTATAAATGCTGGTATTCATTAGTGAGTGCATGGTAGCAGTGTTCACTTCGTCTGGATTTTTCAGAGGCCTGACACTGCTTTCTTCCCTACCCCTTTGACTTCAGAAGTTGCTATGTCCTCACCTCCTAGACAGTGTCTTTCCTTGAAACTGATAATATTACGCACAAATTTATAAAATATATATGTGCACGTGTGTTTGTGGTACATGCAGCATGTTGAGATGCCAAAACTAACCCAGAAAGGCTGCTGTAAGGCAGAGATGAATAAGCTGCATATCAAACCCTTTTCTACTGCTTTAAGTCTGTTCTGTGCTAACTTGAACTGAGTTAGCTGTGTCCACTTAATTTTAGATGAAATTAACATGAAAGCTTGATAGAAATGGAAAGATAATGTACCTGATAATGTCAGCAAAAAAATCATGGAAGCTTGAAAGTCTCCAGCGTGCTTTGTCTGAAGGTAACTGAGCAGGCTGCATACTTGGTCAGGATGTCACTTCCACTGCCTTGAAATGTTTGTTCACAATTATTTCAGGCATCAGCCCAACCTATAAATAACTCATCTTTTAAATTGAATTGGCAAACAAGCAAGCACTGCATTTTATCACGCGTGACCTGTTTTAAGTGGGCATGCTCTTGGTACAGCTGAGCCAGGTTTGATGTGCAGGTTTTCTCAGATTCAGAAGCAGGTGCTTCCATAGAAACAAACCTAATTTAATCTGCAGCAGTGGCCTGTGCTTAGGTGGTGGAGGTACTGTGTCCCAGCACATGCAGATCCAACACTCGCTCCCCACAGCTCCCAGCCTTGAGAAGGAACATGAGAAGGGAATTAAACCCTACTGGAGTTGAGCTCTTTTTAAGGGTCTAGGGACAATCACAAAAGCAGGCGTGCTGAATGTGTGTAACATGACAAGTCCTAAGTTGAAAAACCCAGGGGGATAGCTTACAGGTAAACCTACCTCTTGCACCACTAGCTTAAAACACAGGTAACTAGAGAAAAAAAAAATCTCTAATAAAATAGTTGTGTGTTTTACAGGTGCTAGAAGAGAGTAAATTTTTTGGTATTACTTAAAGTTTGTTTTCTAGGCTGGTTTCCCCAGCCTAGTTGCACAGGGGAAAGGCAGTGGGGTACGGTCTCATATTCTACCTTAACTTAGTGCAGCTCTTTCCATGCACTCTGTTCCCAGAAAGGGACAGAGTTCAAGGCTTGTGGAAGGATCTGGCCGTGCCAAATGGATTGCATGTTGTGCACTCAGACTGGGGTGGCAACTGGCAGCTGTAGCCTTCCACAAAACCCGATAGTTCTGCTTATATCTCTGCTTAGAATTGCTTACAGAGCCCTCTGAGTTTGCTAGTAACGTGTATGCACTGGTTGTATTTCTTTGATGACAAATCTGTGATTTTCACTTTCATTTCCAGCTGAATCGGAGTGACAGTGACAGTTCAACGCTCTCCAAAAAGCCCCCCTTTGTTCGAAACGCCATGGAGAGACGAAGCGTCAGAGTGAAGCGGGTAAAAACATCACTGCATTTTTTCCCTCTAGCATAGACACTTGTGAAAACTGTGAAACTGTTTTAAAGGAAGAATTTACAAACATAAATCAGTTGCTGTGTTCTTTCATTCTCAACCTTTTCTTTGTTGTGAGAAGTCTCTCAAGGCTACTTTTCTTTGGTGTGTCAGAATGTGGCAGGAATGGTTAGGTTGGAACTCATTTAGAACAATCCATTTAAGAAGATGATGCCTGGTATTTGCCATCTTGTCAGAACAGAAGTAGCACAGACAGCTTTGCTGCATTGTTTGTGAGATTCTGAAGTACTTACAATAAATGTGAGGAGCTGGCAAAGAGGGTGAGGAGACTGATGTCTCAGATGCTCAGGTGACCCTGTTGCAGTGACTCCATGGCACACAAGGAGCCCTGTGCCCATTGGGATACTGATGCTGAGCTCCTAAGGAGATGGTTTTCTTGAGGCAGCTTCTGTTAGAAACTGGCAGAAGGCAACATAAATACATTACTGGAAAAAACAGACACAGGTTTTTCTGCTGCATTGTGGTTTCATCTGAATATGAGGCATTAAACTTAGGAGCAAGGTGTGCAAGCGAGGCCTGTTTGATTTGGAGAAGCGGCCAAGAAAGAAATGTAGTGGAAACACTGAAATCAAAAGGCTTATCTCTAAGACTTGCTTGGGTTTGTGCAGTTGTGAGTTGAGATGGATGGAAAGCATGATCAATAGCGATGCTTTGTGCAAAGAGACGTGTTGGAAAAATGGGTCTCGGGATGTATTTGGCCCTTCCTGGCAGAGTGGTTGGGGCAGTTCCCTTCACTGTTTCCATCCACCCCTTATTTTCCAGCCTTCGATCAAGTCTTTCGGTGCCGAGCGCCTGATCCGCACTTCACTGGACCTGGAGCTGGACCTGCAAGCTTCAAAAACCTGGCACGACCGGCTGGTTCAGGAGATCTCAGCACTGAGAGAACTGAAGGAACGGCTGGAACAAGCTCAAAGCCAGGGTGAAAAAGAGTTGCCGCAGTGGGTGAAGGATGATGAGAGGTTTCGACTGCTGCTGAGGCTAGTGGAAAAACGAGTGAGTAATCCCTGCCTTTGGATTTTATTCACCGTGTTTGAGAAACGTGATTTGAGAAAGAGGGAACTTTGGACAGTCAGGAGATGAAACCTTAGCACTACAGTCACTCATGTCTTCCACTTAGGGCTCCACCAAGCAAGCGATTGACAATGGACGCTGCAGTCCTCGAATGTCTGGCTATTCTCAGGTGTGCTGTAGATCTAGAATCATAGAATAGAGTCACAGACTGTTTTGGGTTGGAAGGAACCTTTAGAGGTCATCCAGTCCAACCCCCAGAAGGGAGCAGGGACATCTGCAACTTGAGCAGGTTGCTCAGAGCCCCGGCCAATCTGACCAGGAGTGTCTCCAGGGATGGGGCATTGACCACTTCTCTGGGCAACCTGGGCCAGGGGCTCACTTTGTTGCAAAAAATGTCTTCCTTGTATCTAGTCTGAATCTTCCCTCATTTCATTTAAAACCATCACTTCTTGTCCTGTCACGACAGACCCTGCTAAAAAGACTATTCCCATCTTTCTGACAGGGCCCCTTCAGACAGTGAAAGGCCACCAGAAGGTCTCCCTGGAGCCTCCCCTCCTCCAGGCTGAGCCACCCCAGCTCTCTCAGCCTGGCCTCCCAGCAGAGGTGCTGCAACCCTCGGATCATTGTTGTGGCCTCCTCTGGACCTGGCCCAAAGGGCACAGTCCGTGCCTGCCTTCCTACAGATACGAGGGTTAGGAAGGCAGCAGTTGTCTCCTGCTGCTTCTAAGAGAAATAATGGCCTCATGAAACTCGTGCATGGATGACACTTGGCTTTAGAATAGGATCCTTATGCATGTGGAATAATAACAAAAGTCAGGTGACAGACTTCCTGGCTTTAAGAGCTTAACAGTGTCCATCTTCCTGCTTATGAAGGGTGGACTGCAGGGCCGTGGACTGCAGGGCCACTCCTCTTCCCCATGGAGAGGAGAGAGAACTAATTGCCACAAATTTCAACAAACAGTTCATTAAACAGTTTATTTTGCTTTAGTTTGCTTATGAAACTTGTCTTTTATTACATTAACTTTTTCTGGAGAAGGTTTAGAAAGAAATCATTAGCTTCAAAAAGAATGTATTTATTGATAAAGTAGGAAAAGCTTCAGAAATGTCTCAACTCTTCTCCATTTTTTTTTAGGTGGAAAAAACAGAACACAAGTGTGAGCTCAAGGCCGATAAGATGATGAGAGCTGCTGCCAAGGATGTCCACAGGCTGCGAGGGCAGAGTCGGAAGGAGCCTCTGGAAGTACAATCATTCAGGTAATTACAGGTTGCTGCTAAAGGGGAGGAAAGATTGACTGCTACCATGTGGGTTTTTGTGGATCAGTAAGACGGTGGTGAGGAAGGCTCATCTCTGTAGAAGTTGTTAACTGGTCTGCTTAAGGAAAAACTTCTGTCTTTTTATATCCGAGTGTAAGGTCCGAGAGTCAGGGAAACTAGCTGCAGCACTGCCCTGATCTCAAAGCAAGCAGCAGCACCCCAAATCACTGCCCACCTGACAACAGCGTCACAAGTCCTTTGTTTCATACAGAAGCAGCCCTTGGCTTCCCTAAGTAACGTGCCTAGAAAGCCAAAAACCCGACCGTTTCCAAACTGGCTTTCTGGCAAGGTCAGCGTGGTGAGTTCCCCTGCAAGGATGCCTCATGTCTGATGTGTAAAAAAGAGGTGTAGGTCGTGGGAGGATGTGCTGCTGCTCCTTGTGGTGACAGCTGGTGGGATAAATTTTACTGTGGGTGATGGACGTTTCTGGCAAGACGTCTGCTGCGTTAACTGGTCGCCTCATTTCAGAGAGAAGATGGCGTTTTTCACGCGGCCGAGGATGAGCGTGCCCGCCCTCTCCGCGGACGACGTGTGAGCACCCCCAGGGTGCCAGTGCTGGGCCGTTCCTCCAACGCAGCCGCAGCTCTGAAGCTATTTATGTGCTATTATGAAGGTACCGAGGCATTTGTATATTAGAGCTTTTGTCAGTACGTGGGTGTTTTGAAGATTTTTAGGTTCAAGTTATATCATCACAGAAACCAGCATTAAAGTGACAAGATTGTATAGTTTGTATATTTAGGAATGTATTTTTTGGGAAATAGAATTTTAAATAAGAACAAATGCAGCGTAAGGTGCTGTTATTCTTAAATAATGCTGTTTAGACTTTTTGTACAGCTCTACCTTTTAGAGGTTTTACTGCAATAAAAAATCTGAAGGAACCTCACCCCTACCTTCTATGATGTTCTGCATCGGACTCTCCTCCGAGTGGTGTATTTTGTGCCCTGTGGGGAATGCAGGGAGCCAATCTGGGCTCCCAAGTGCTGTGAACGAATTCTGTGTGAGCTGTGAAGCATTTGTGTTTCCTGCCAGGTCATAAAAGTGGGTGTGAAGTTCAGAATACTTGCACTTTTAACGTTTGTACTGCAGCTCATGTCTGTAATGGGTCTGTTAAGGTGATTTGGGGAGCCCGTTGAAACCACTGCTGTGGGAGGAGGGCTGCAGGTTTTAAGTCCATTTTAGGTTTTTCCAATAAAGTGACCTTTCTGGACAAGCCTGCCTTCTTGCTTTTTGTCTTACGTGAATCTTCTCATCAACTGGCACCTAAATAGGGTTTGGGTTTTTTTCCATTGTTGCTAGCTGGAAGTACATAGCTTTGAATGGGTCTTGCTCTGTAAGTCCTTCAGAGCAGGCATTTTTGCCAGCTAACTGGTGGATATACTCTGGAGTAACTTGGATACTCCTGGGATTTTCCATTTTCTAAGTATAGGTTTTACCAAAGGTGCTAGAGCTGTAACTCACCTGCTCCCTGTTTTTTTACAGAGACCTTATTTAGCACACAGCCAGCAAGAGCAGTTTGCTGCATTGCTCACCCAGCCCTGGCCTCCCTGCGCCCAGCTTCTCCTCGCTGTGCTCACAGGGAACACTCCCCACCGCCATCCCCGAGGGCCTGTGCCTGCTGTGCCGCCTCAGACACGGGCACGGGTGGTATTCGTTGTCTCACCTCCCTGCTTCTGCCCCTTTACTGCCTTCTCCCAGGAGTTTGCTGCGCCCCCAATGCTACCACAGAATCCCGGGTTGGAAGGGGCCTCACGGATCACCTAGTCCAACTTTTCCTGGTGGAAGCCCCACCTGGAGGAGCTGGCCCACCACCCTGTCCAGCGCTGGGGACTCCACCGCTTCCCGGGGGAGATCCTCCCGCTGGCCGACCGATCTCTGCGACAGATTTCCCTTCTCTGTCCCCCGGGAATGGCCGCGGGTGTCCGTGTGCCCGTGGTGGTGGCAGCGCCCGGGGAAGCCAGGGAGCGGACCCCGGCTGCCCTGCGGGGAGAGGCGGCTGGGGAGGGGACGATGCAGA
>NW_008627369.1:0-10377 GCF_000691845.1 Merops nubicus | reverse complement strand
ATCTACCAGGAAAGCATAGGTGTGTGACACCTATAAATACCTACATGTATATCAACACACACGTGCACATGCCGCTGAACTACAGCTGTTAAAATTATACATTCAGAGAGTATATATTCCATCCGATCAATCATTCAAGATGTATTTACCTTTAATTTGCATAAAGGATATGATGAGAAAGCCAAATATGTCACTGTGAAGATCTGCTAAACCAAAGAAATTCAGAGTGCTTTGGGCAAACTCCCAACATTATGATGCATTTTAATCACATTTTTATAGGAGCAGTCATATAAAATGTATGCCATTGCTGGAAACCTGACCAATTTTTTTTGATGGCTTGCCAAGCATGAAGGGAGCCAAGGATCCAACTGGAATCACCCAATGTTATTTGTAAACTCACTTTTAAATATTAGATATTAGCCTGGAGTGAAAGTCAAAATTTGAAAGGGTAGCACAAAAGCCTATTAAAGCCTACTAAATTCACTTAAATAAAGAAGTTCTTTAAAGTAGTAAGAGCACAACAATGACAATTTTCACCTAGGTAACATCTTTCAGCTTGAACCGTTATAGATCTTTCTCTGTTGGTCCTTTTCAGGCATTTCAAAGTGCCTTGAAAACCAAAATATGGCCTCAAAATTCTACAGTAAAAAAAAATAAGAAAGAAAGGCTTTCTTAGAAACAGCACAGAAAAGCCAGCCATAAAAACTACCACCTTGTTTAACTTCCCCCTGCCCCTCCTCTCTCACGCATCCAGCTCAGTTATTCTGAGTCTCTTCTGTCATTAAATTTACAGGGTCAGGATGTTAAAAGGAAGTCAGCATGTCTTCCTTCTGCCTGGGCTGACAGGGAAAGTCTACACAGAATCACAGTAATTTCCATTTACAGCAATATCTTGCAATAGACAAGTTGGTCAGATATTGGAGAACCAAACCCAGAGGTAATTAGACCGCCAGAAAATCCATTCAAATCTTGCTATCTGCAAGAAGTGAGAGGCCTGGAAATGAGACACCTATAGTTCACATACGTGTGCATGTGTGTCCCAGCAGATGAGAGAGAGTGTGTATATATACACCAAGTAATGGAAATCATCAATGCCAATCCATGCCATGGATTATAAACACTCAGACAAGAACGTTAGCGGTAGAATTGACTTTCACTCAGCACTGTTATCCACAATAAAATGTGATTAAGTAGCCACCTCGCAAAATTTTGGAGTTTTTTTTGAATGGAGAACGACATACAATTCCTGACAGGCAGAAAGCTAGAGTTATTGGGTTTGTGTGTTTCTATATGGCTAAACAAGTTCTGTTCCAATTGCAAGTGTCGGCATGAAGCTGTCTCGCTGAGGATGCCTGAGTGCTTTCAGTTCTGCCCTTTCAAAAATATGGACTGTTTTGTGTTTAATGACGTAAAAGTCAATACCTAAAAATGTTAATGCAACATGTTCTATGTTACTTCCGAAAAGAAAAGAGATAATCCCATGATTAAGATATTTGACAGGAAAGAAAGCAATCTTACCTCAACTTCTTTCATCTGCCATAAACTTACTTGTGTGACATTAGCAAGTAACTTCATTTCTTTATGCCTTCATTAACCTTTCCTGTTACAAGAATTTCATGCTGTTTGGTGCCATATAGAGCCTCATAACCATTATTAAACATGAATACCCATTTATTCATGGGGTTATGCATACTTTTCCTGAAAATAGTGCTGGAAATCAGGAAGGATAAAAAGCAGAAAAGAAAAAAAAAAAATTCTGAAGGCAAATAGATGCAGAATGTACTGTACAGAGGATAATGTTTTCCATATTCTAATAGCACTCCTTGTTCTTTGACTAACGAGAGGAGCACTTTCTCTAGCATTTTGTAATTGTTATACAAATATCTGCCAGGTGAATACTGGCACCAACTTGTTCATTTGACTGAGAAGGTAGAAAACGAGATGTACTTTTCCTATTAAAAAGTGAAATTGGGGTTTGCTAATTTTACTAAAAAATAGAGTGGTTTTCTTTTTCCTCCCTTTATCATACCTACTACAACTCGTTTTTAAAGATCTCTCAGTCCCCACGGGAGAAGTCATTCCTGAGGGTTAACAATTAAACACAGTTTATAAGTATACATAAAGGTGACATGAAAATACATTAAAAATAAATAGTAACTTCATGGCACATTAACATTTTTTTCATAGAGAGTTCTTGGTAAACCTCGTGCAATGTGGCAGAAAAGCAGTCTACTGGTGTACAGCATACTATCTAGGAAAAATCCCATTTCATCCACATGACTGTGTAGATTACCAAAAGACCATAGGTAATTTTATAGCATTACCTTCAAGAAAATAAGAGTAATCTTAGCATATTGCTACAGGGAGGGGTCCTGATATTAAGGGGATGACGATGACCTTGAAATATAAATGGAAAAAAAGAGATGAAAGGAAAATTATCTGTAATTTTTGTTCTCAAGCACTGGTAATTCTAAAGAATCCCTAGATGAGCTCCCTGCCTCACGATTCTGACAGAAGCAAAGAATTCTGAGCTACTGCAATTTCATACTAGTGATGGAGACATGCTTATCCCATTACCATGTCTTTTATAGAAAATTTCAACCAGTAAGTTTTTCTGTTCTGCTCAAAAATATGCAGAAAGATTGTTCAAGCAACAGCTACATTTTAGTTGGTTCATTGGGAAACTTGTCTTTTTTATTTTCCTTGGGCAATACCAGTTACTGTTTTAAGAAAACAGCTTTTGCCAAGAGCTATCAAACACTCGGTTACTGCAATTATTTTTTCCTTGAAATATCAATGAATAGTTATAGTGCTGCCCATTTTTAAATAGAAAAAACAGTATATTATCTCATTCTAACTGCTTCAGATATTAAGAAGACTCACACAGAAATACAAAATTTGAGTTTCCTTTGACGAATACCACTTTCCTTGTAATACTGTTATTATACATTTTGCTGCCTTTCTTGATCAAAACAGTGCCATCTTCAAGGACATTAGGTGAAAGGTGCACCCTAGCCAAGAGAAGACATGGCATTCCTAGCACAATAGAAAGGGCATTTTATATTGCTTTTTATACTCCCCAAGAAACTTCGTCCTCTTCTTCAGAAAGCAGTGCCAAGAATAAATTCCAGTGGTAGTCTATTGTATTCACTACGACAGAAGAAATCAAGAACTAAAGACAGATGGAGAACCTGTTGAGAAGGTAAATAGCACAGGAAACAGATGAGTTCCTGTTATTTTTATTATCTGAGCTGAAATTTATTCATTAATTAGCAATTGACATGCTACAGGATGGAGCCAAACAGCCCATAGTTTTGCATTCTGGCACAGGCTTTGACATATGGAAGTATGGGTAGAATGAGATCAATCACTTCCCTGCAGATTTGGTAACACATACCCTTCAGGTTGCACAGTCGCTTCAGTCTGAAGTCTGAGCCAATAAAATGCTCAAAAGTAACTAAGAAACAGCAGCATAACAGACATGCACACACAGCAGAGTCCTCCTGAAATACGCAATGAGGCGCAGAGAAGGGAGTAGACTGTAAGTAACGTTCAGGAGATGTATCCAGAGTAGACCAGAAGGTGCAGGGAAGCATGTTGCACCTAAGTAGCCAAATTACATCTACTGTATTTTAGCAAAATTAATGACAAACTGAACTCAGAGGCACCTCATCTAAATGTGAAACCTAAATATGCATCTGCCATGTTTATTTCATTATTATTTCATGCGGAGTCTATGCTTGTTTATGAATTCTTAAAGTATATTTAAGCAATCAAGCATAATAGTGGTGTAATTATCTCAAACCTATTGCAGTTCCAGGACTTTATGAGAAATCTAAGTGCATTTCATGCAGCTAGCTCCTAAGGTGTCTCACTCATAAGCTTTTTCCCTGCTGTGCCTCACTGAAAAAAAGAGGCACTGAATCACCGGACAAGGGAAAAACCACCAAACATGTTACCTGAACGGGGAAGGCAACCCAGCAGTCATGTAAACTGACAGCAGTCCCATAAACTGTGTCCACATCCTTCACTGCACCAGCCTACAGCCTGCAGCAGAGATCCTACAAGACCGTAGTTTTATTGGGTTCAAAGCTACCCCTGTAATGCATTTCTGAACCTGGCATCTATGCCTTGCAGCCAGCTTGCAATACAGCTACCACCTTTAGGGGAAAAGAATACTGTTGGGGAGTTGGTATATAATGAAAATGATTGAAAAGAGGCTTTCCACTTAATAACACTGCTGCCATGGTGATCGCTTTTCCATTCTGCTGCTCGCTGGGTAGAAAGCACTTGCCTGTTCCCCTTCGCATGTGATACCAGCTCTTTTTCAGAGACAGGTGGCAATGCCTGGCAGCTCATGTAGCAGCAGGGCAGCACAAAGCAGAAAAACTCTGCCCATAGGAGAAGGGACAAAAGAAACAGGTACAACTTGCAAAGAGGTGGTTGTTTTGTTTTTTTGTTTGTTTGTTCATTTGTTTTTTAAATGTGAGCAACAAGACACGTTTTGTGGATTGTCCCCACTGCAGAAAAAAAAAAAAGGCAAGACAAAGGATTTTTCAGCCTTAGCCATGTGTGGAAGACACATTTTCAGTCAATATCCTCAATATGATCAAGTTAAGAAGAATTTCTAGGAGGAAATACAAAGCACACAAGGGAAAGTATCAGGTGGTGTTAGAGTCCTGCAAAGACCCTTCCCTTCCTTCCAAACTGAAGCAAGTAATGTAGCTCAGAAATTAGCTTGTTCAAGATAGGCAAAATTCTTGTCCAGGCTTGCTGTTACCAGGGCATGTTTCCAGCAGGTGTGGGCCACTCTCCTGTGAAATCAAATATGGAGATAAGGTTTTGTTTCAGAGTAGGAATCTGAAACTGTCACCTCGGATTGGACTCATACTCCAGCACAAATTATCTTCTGTCATCTTAAAACCGATCCAACTAACTGAACTCTTTCCACTCATTAAAAGCAAAATGGGGTCAAGTGTAGAAAAGATCGTCTGCTGCACAAATTATTCTCCAGCTAAGCTTTTCACAGGCAACATATCTAATTATTAATGATTTGAAGAGTGTGAAAAGAGAGCTCCAGGAAAACACATTTGTAAATCTTGCCTGGAGCTCTACCTTAAACTCAGCTCGAAGAACTGCCACTGCTCTAAATTCTGTTGCACACCTTTGAACTTTCAGTCTTGCTGTGGTACAGTCAAGACAAATGGGAGGTGACAGCTAAGTAGCAACGGTTCTTTAGCATAAAATGCAATTCATTAGATGAACTTTCAAAGGGTCTATGCGGTGTTTCATACTGAAAGAGCAGCTTTTCTATGGTCTGATTCAAGACATCAAGGCTATCATGTTCCAAGACAAGTCTGGCTGCAGGGGAGTTTGTAAAAAAATTCTGACCTGATACAATAACTGGATACACAGTCATTGACAAGGATTAGGAGGTTTCCTTTATGGTGCTACTGTAAAAGGATTAGTTCTTTGGTTTTACAGTGCAAATCCCTAAAGGGAGATTTTATTATTTTTTTTTAAAGTATATGAACTACAAAAATAGCACAGTATTTTTTTGTGAGATATGAACTTACTGCAATTCTTAAAACACTCTTCATCCTTATCTTTATTGCTGTATTCTAGTTGACAAACAATGTTTCCCATGCAATCCTTCCTTTTATATCACCCTTTGCTTTATTAGCTCTGTCCTTTTTAGCTCTAGTGCTGCTTTTCAGGTGATATATGATTAATTTGTGATCATTGCTTCTGGGCACCATGTTCTTTAAGATACGCTATTGTGCGGAGGATTATACATGGCAAATAACATCCTTTGTATTTACTTTCTTTATTAACCTTCCTCATTGTTCAGCACCCATTTTTCCTTTTGTACCACAGATACTGAACCTGAGTTTATGCTAGCCACCAAGTTTCAGGCTCTGGTAATTGAAAAATTCTTTATCCAGTGTTATTGCATTTACTGAGGTCAAAAGCTCAGCACATCTCACATTTTTGAAATGCATTGAACTACATGGGCGAGTAGGTATTCGGTTGTTTAAAAGAATCATACACAACTTCTTTTTAATCAGAAAAAAAACTCTACAAAGTAGTTAACAGCACTGTACTATCAGGAACCATTGTTTAGATACTCATATTAAAAGCACAAAGATTATTCAACCTGCTTAAACCTAAAACGAACTCATATTATGTGACACCAAAGCAATATGTATACACATAGCATAGTCCATACACTAGCAGTACTTGGGCTCATAATTTCTTCTCTACTACTATTGCAGAAATAACAGCATACAGCATGTCCCTTTGAGACAAGAAAATCATAGAGATAGTCTTGGATCCAATAGTGCTGTATGTTAAAGGACTTATTAGAATTTAAATTACTATTGTGTATTGTTTTAATATGCCTTCACAGCATGCACCATAACAGCTCCTTTGCAGCTATTATACCGTACATTGGCTACATCAATTAGGAGAAATGCACATTATATATTATGGACCTATATAATACCTAATACATTTCTCCACAGTCTATTTATTTTTCCTAATGTGCATTCAGAAGACATACTATGAGTTTTCATAAGAAAGGCATGTAACTGTGCACTTACTGCAAGAAAAAATTTGCATATATACATATATCTGAATCTGGTGATTCCTTTTTAAAACTGAATTTTACTGCTTTCTTTCCTTTTGCAAACGGAATCAGAATTCCACCGTGGTTCTTGAAAAAAATATATTGTTAAAACTCTGACATTAAGGTGATGCTTTGTCCCTAGTGCCAAATCAGGTACAATCCTTATTAACTACCACCAAGCAGCACAGAGAAAAAACTTCTGCAAGTTCAAATAACTTTATAAATATGAAATATGTCAAATTTAAATCAACATGGTCAGATGATTACATCTGATATGTAATATCACACAATAAACAGGCTACAAAATATCTAAATGTAATTCACTGAATCAAGACAAAATGTTGGAATTCTCTTGCTTACAGAGCACTGTTTCTAGAATCAATATTTTAACATTAAACTTGATATTTGTGACTCTGCCTCAGGAATAAGAAAATAAAATCTTTAAAGTGGTGCCAAGAATTTAAATATTTAATTTTGTCAGTATGAAAAAAAAATTCCAAGCATTTCTAAGAATTTTAGTTATGTAAATGAGAAGACAGTTTATACATATCTGACAAAACAAACTGTTTCTTTGGTGGCCTATTAGTGTTGTATTGCTAAACCAAAGTCACTGCTATGTTGATCACAGTGACATAATCATACAATGACTTATTAGTAAAACATCATATACATATAAAGACACGGAATGCAAAAGCCTTTACACACTGCAGGTCTGAACAAAGCATAAATATCCAGAGAAAAAGAAAAAAGAGGATTAAAGAAAGCTTTTCTAAATTTTGTTTTGTGCAAGGCTAAGCAGATCTGGACATTCACAATATAATAAAATACTTCCTATTTCAAGACTGCTGATTTAAATTCACTCTGTGTTTGAAATGACCAAAAGCTGCTTAAATGTGACATGGTCTCTGTGGGAAAAAACTGATGGCTTTGCAGTAGTGGGTAAGGACTCCCACCTGGGAAGGTTTCCTCACTGGGGCTGACAGTCAGGGCCAGCCTCTTGGGGGCATCCCATGTGTGGGTGAAAGACCATTCAAACGTTCAGTACCAAGGCAAACCTTCCAGAGGTCTCCAGCAGTGATTTCAGTGCAGTTGAGCTACACACAAACCTCTTTCTCCCTGTCCAGAGGACATCCTACTGACCTGCTATATGACTTTAACGTGGGTTGAGGAGAGTACAAAAAGGAGGGAGAACATAACATTTTCACAAATCCCTTTTTCCTTTCTCATTCCCCTCCTTTAATCTCTCCTTTCATGTTCCTTTTATTTTCTTCTTCCTCTCTTCATACCCGAGCGGTGGTGCTGAATGCTAACGAGACTCGACCCATTCAGTCACTTTGGATAATTTCTTAGGGCATGAGCCACATGATTCATTCTTTGTGCACTGCACCTCGATTCCACAAGGTTAGACTCTTCAGTGAAAGTAATGTTTCTAGTATCCAATTTTCAAAACCTGCCTATCTCATAGCAATCTCCTGATTCCATATCTATGGTAGCTTTGGTTCTCTTTCATGGAGCCTTTTTCACATTCTCTTCACAGAAGTGCTTCAATCTATCTTACATTTTAATTGAATCAAATTTAATTTAAACCAAATCAAAGGTCCTTTCAATACATCTACATAAGAAAGCACTTAATCTTAATAAACTACAATTTAAGATGGAGAGGGTATCTACAGTAGCAGTGAAATATATAGCAAATCAAAATTCTCTCTGTTCATATAAAGGATTGAAGCCAAAATAAGCTCACTCTACTGTTTAAACTGTGCTGCATGTAATGCGTAAGGAAGAGAAATGTGCTGCTAAAGTAATGCACTGTGACTGCAAACTGCTCACTGAAATCTGAAAAGAATCCCATTTCCCAAAGCAGCTTAGAAAATGACATTTGCTGGGACCCTGTATTAATGAGATGAAGATCCTTACCCCCTTCAGATTTTATTACATTTCAGAAGACATTTCAAAAAGTCAAATAATTTACTTTGCTTAGGTGAGAAGGAGTTAACCCTCTGGGATTGTCTGTCTCTTCAGCTCTACTGTTGTCTAGCATATGAATTTTACTAGAGCTGTTAACTTTTATTTCCTGCAATGCATGGATATGAAATACTAACTGTCCCTCCTTCCTCCTTTCTGCCTCTGCACTGGGAAGAGTGTACAACTCATCAGAACCAAACACTCTACAGTCCTCTGTTAGCTGCCCTTTACATTCGTGTATTATCTACTACAATTTATGTAGGAACTAGATCACACTGAAGAATGATTTGTCATCTTTCAACAGCAGTGAAAAAGATACATTAGTTTATGGTAGACAATTATCTTTCATAGTCCTGCAATAAGATCATTAGGTTTCTCCTTCACAAGAGCATTTCTACAGATGCTCAGTGAAGAAGCCAGCAGTGTTAGGTACAACTCCTTAAGCTAATGCATTTTCAAAACCTTAAAATAGAGCATTTTCTGGCAAAATCTGTTTAAGCTTGTGGTTCAGAAAGGGAGCTCTGGTGTACACCTCAGCTGGTCTTTGTACCAGGGAGCAAGTAGCTCTCCATTGGATTCAGCATCAGTTAGTGATAATGCTACACAACTAATAAGGTATCACACATGCTCTGGGTGAAACCTTGGGCACAGCAATAACAGCATTTTTACCATCAGTAGGAAAAAACATGAGACTGAGAAACCATGGAAGAATCCAGGTAGGTAAAACCAGCATCTGCACCATACCCTCTCTCACTGCTCTTGTACACACTTCTTTCATGCCCACAGTGAAAGAGGCAGTGAGAAATCTGGGGATTCTAGTGCACAGAAAAGAAAATAGTACAAATCAGAGAGATATGAATTTGAGTTTCCTCCACCTTCCACTTGTGGGAATGTCAGGGTGTCAACAGTTAGTTGGTTTGGTCAGTAACACCTAGAAGACTGAGGCACTTCTCTCTGCTGGAGTAAAGGCCAAAAAATGACAGCTAAGCAAAAAAAAAAGAGCAAGATTTACTCAGAGGTAAAGAAAATAAAAGAAAAAATAAGCTATGTATTAACATGGTGCTCCCTTTCTGGTAGCTCTGAAACCCAAATAACTGACTAAACTGGGAAAAAAAATGAAGGGAACAAAGAGCACAGAAATACCTGCAAAACATGTGTTGGCTACTATTCCCAAATTCCTCTGTAGGGTGCTTCCCATCCAGAGTTTTACTGGAGGCAATCTATCTAGCCCTTGTACACTTCTACAAAGATGCAGTAACCTCTGCTGGTTCTAAAACAGTTTCAGTCTCTGTTCAAGTAGTTAAAATGTTAAGAATATTACACCTTTACTTAAAATCCAGTTGGCCGATGTGATATTTTCAAATGGCTTCATTCAAAGCACCCAAGCACACTGGTTTGCATTATACTTACACGGCTGGAGGCAAATGACTGTACTGAACAAAATTTGATAACTAAATATCTCCAATAAATCTAAGGAGTAAATACTCACCCTACACATGCATTATTAAATGCACCCCTGCATACCATACCGGTGTGATACATTTTGGTAGCATCAGGTCAACTTCTTCAAGAAAATACCTTGGCCCCTTGTTTACTGTTGAGACTCTCACCAACACTGTTTGATGCACAGGAGGCACCAAGTTGGCTGAATAAAGGGGATAAATAATACGTACCTCAGAAATCTCTCATTAATGAAGAGTATGAGAAGACAGAAAACAGGCTGATACACTGAACCATGCAGGAGGACTGGCAACAGTCTGCACCAGAGGGGAGGGGAGGGGAGG
>NW_008627368.1:344-4113 GCF_000691845.1 Merops nubicus | reverse complement strand
TGTATTGAGTATAGAAAGGACATTCCAAGGACAATTGCTGGGGGTGCAAACAAGTCAATTAGTTCACAAGCAATTGACATTCCCCCAGTGATCCCAAAAAAAGACATAATCCAATTGACAATAGGTGGTACAAGCAAAGAACCAAGGTTTCCCATTGATGGAATGGGAAACAGCCAGATCATCACATAGGATAAAGGTAGCCACATGGCCAGCTTTCACTCTCCTAGCCCGCGTTTACAAAGGTCCAAGCTGACCAGGGACTAGTTCCAGGAGAGTCAGGAGGTCCTTCCTCAACCAGGAAGCTCTGTGAAGCGCATCCACTTCACAGACAGATGCTCCTCCCTTCCTGCCAGTGGTCCCAGCTCTTATCCCCAAGCAGACCCCTGACCTTTGTTCACTCAGTGCGGGACCCCTGGGGCTCATTTCCCTTCTGGCTCTCCCTGCAGGGCCGGCCGCACCCTGGGGGGAAGCTATAAGGCAAACTCACCACCTCTGTATGAAGGGCTGTGGGAATCACTCATATGTCAACCTTAATTTGGGGCTCGGGGTTCAAACCCCAGCATTTCACATCCCTGGAGGGGTTCAAAAAAAGAGTATGTGTAGCACTTGAGGCTATGGTCTAGTGTTTAGGGAAATGCAGGGAGGAAGGTTGGACTTGATGATCCTGGAGGTCCTTTCCAACCACAGTGATTCTGTGATGGGGCTGCAGCACTGGGGTGGGTGCAGTCACTGCTTTGTGGGAGCAGGGCTAGGGCAGCAGGGTTGGCACCCCACTGCCCACCTTGGCAAGGCATCTTCAGTATCTTCTGTGCTCCGGAGATCCGTGCTCTGATCTTGAGCACTATGCACTAGAGACTGCCACAAGCTCTGAAGCACAAAGTCTGGGACCCCTTCGACTTCCAAACCCCATTTTTGGTGACATTACGATAATGTACACCCCTGCTTGGGACTCACAGTAGTGCTAGCACATGCTTTGTGCAGACTCCACACTTTCCACTGCCTGAACTGATGGACCTGGTGATCCAATGGCCTTTAAGTAGCTACTGACAACCTCCTGTTTCCAATATTAAGAAGAGGTAAAAGCCTCCACTTTTTTCAAGGCAAGGACTTTTGCTTGTGATCCACAGACACGGAACATCTGTGGATTACTGGCTGGACTAAGGAAAAAGATAGAGTGTCTGAAGTCTGTATGTGCAGGGTGAAGTTCTGGAGCAGCTTGTGCCTCCTGGGGGAAATTCAAAGGCATCTACAAAGCCTCTCGTGTACAGTATCTGGCTGCCAAGGGATGGAGTAGACCTTGAGCAATGGAATCATTGGCAAGAAGCTTCCAGATATTTGCAAGACCAGCTGAAGGTCTCTTACCCCTTAGTACGTTTTCAAGCCCATGACCTCATTCAGCTACTGGGGAATCCGTGGGATTTACACAAACCACCCAAAACCCCACCCACTACATGATAAATACTTCATGTAGAGATCACACTTCACAGCCCCACTACTTGCTGCTGCTGGGCTGGAGTGGCTGGGGAGGAAAGCCTGCAGTTGCATCTCCCCAGCAAAAGAAATCTTCTCCAACCTCCAAAAAGACACAAACTGCCCAAAAGAATTTACACTCATTATGAGAAAAAAATACCACCTTGTATCCAAAAAGCCAAAAAGACAGAAAAAAGCTATAAACAACTTCAAAAATGACTGATGAGACTAGAAATATGTGTGTAACCACAGCTTCCTCTCTGCAGTGCACACCCAAATTGCAGATGCCTATTGCTGGCCCTGCTGTGCTGGAGCCAGAGCCTGGAAAATGGCCCAGGAAAACATTCCACTCCTGGGGCTGGGCACAATGCTGGGGACCTAGGCATCCTCAGTTCAGGTGGAAGTCCCTGTGCCAAAAGTAGGGAGTGCTTGAGCATGGGATAGAGAGGCAAAAGCCCAGGAAAACTAATGATGCCCTGTCCCAGAGCTGCTTGCATGTGCTCAGGCCTCTCCTGGAGTCTGCCAGAGCCAGTCCCCTTCCCTGTCCTCACTGAAGGAGCCTTTCTGGGTGATGTTATTCCCACCAGCCCCCTGGGAATCCAGCTGTAGTCCTCCTGGGACAGACAAAGGCCACTTCTGACCCCAGATACATCCTTCCTTTCAGCCTGCTGCCCTTTGATTCAGGCTTGCAGAGAGTGCCCAGGACTAGAGGCTCATAGCCCATACCAGACGCACATGTCCCACTGCCACCAGTGTTCCCACCCCTGCAGCTTCCCCACCATGGAGGAGTTTATAATGAAGGCAGGAAACTGGGACGTGAATGCGTGCCAAGACTGAGAATGCCAATATCTGAATACCTTCAGTTCCTTCCTCCAAATAAATCACTCCATGACTCTAATTATCACGCTTGCCCTGGGTACACACCGGCTTAATACTGAAAATGAGTGTGGAGAATTTATTACTGCTGATCCATGATCTTTCATTTTTGATATTAAAACATGTTTAATTCATTGCAATGTAGATTAAAATAAGGAAGGCCACAGGCAGCCTCTGGTCTCACTCGGGGAGAATTTGGTTGCCAGGGCTCCAGTGGTGCTGCCGGTATTGGGAGCTGGACCATGCTGGCCCCTGAGCCCTTCCATGCTGAAGGCAAGTTGAAGTCTGGCTGAATCGTATTTGATTTCACCACCACACTTTCTCTGGCTGTGAATTTGTGGTTGTTTAGATACTAAAATGAAAGAGATGGTGTTGCAAATGTGTTATTTTCCCTGGACAGGCAGGTTACAGCAGAGCTTATAGCCCTGCTAGATGCTAAAGGAGTGAGAGGTTTCTGAGTTTTTAAGCTTTCATAAATAAATGGCCATCTCTGTTGGCATGAATCAGCTCTTGCTTTCAGAATTTTTATGCTACGAGAGCTTTTGCCCTTCAGTGCCCAGTTTGCAGTGAATCTTGAACTATTGTGAAAGCATTTCTTGCACAGCCTGGGAACCTGCAGGCTGAAACCTTTTTTTCTCATTTTGCTTTTAAAGACAGCAGCACAGTATGGCTTCTGCAGGGTGATGGCACCCTGGCTGTTGGTGCCCAAGCAGGCCTTTGGCAGCTATTCTGATATGAGCAGGATGTTCAGCGGGCACGGGAGTCAAGCTAACAGGCCCCATGGCTACATCAGAAGCACTCATGAGCATCAGTATCCATCACAAGGGCAAAGTCACATCTAAAGAGGGAATGCACCACACACATCTGAACACCTGGATTGGCAATGCATGTGCATCCCAGCAGAGCATGTCCCAGGACCACTGCAGCCCTCAGCCATGAGGTCCCAAAGGGATGTATGGCACAGAGTAGGGAGCAGTGAGGGTCCGTGAGAAGATGTGGAGCTGGCATGTATCCACTACACTTATGGTTCCCCTCAGTGAGTGTAACACAGGCCAGATGGGGAAAAGGCTGAAGATAGGGGAAGGCAAAACTAGGGCAAGGAAGCTCCAGGCAGGAGGAGTCCCTGGTTGCACCAGTGCCATCCCATGCAGCACTGCCCCAGGCTAGGCAGCCCAGCTTCTTGCACATACATCTTCCATGACCAAGCTGGGCACCAGGAGTGAACCAGGCATACCCTGGCAGCACCTGCTCCTCTGTAGTTACAGGAGCAATCCACACTGGCTCCATTCACCCATCAAAGTGCTTTTCCCGTCTCCCCTAATGCGAAGGTGCCAAGCGCATCCCTGGCTGCAGCTCCAGCACACACGAGGTGCAGCTCACACAGCGCACGGTCGGTGGGACGCAGCGGCTACGGTGACCCATT
>NW_008627368.1:0-282 GCF_000691845.1 Merops nubicus | reverse complement strand
GTCGGCCTCGGGCTGCTTGGGCCCCCTGCCTCTAGCCAGGGCAGGCAGGAGGGTCTGCACTCCCATTTTGCCATCTCCAGCACCATGGCATCAGGCCATCCCTCCTGGGGCAGCTGCGTGCAGCCCTACAGGTCAAATACCCTCTGAATCACCCATGAAACACAGAGGATGGGGTCCAGCCCTCTGACTGCATCTGGCCAGGACGTGTCTGCATTTTGAGCATGTCCTGGTTGGGCCGGGCCAGGACTGGTTTCCTCCATAGGCAGGCGGGAGCTGCGGGCG
>NW_008627367.1:0-8668 GCF_000691845.1 Merops nubicus | reverse complement strand
GACATCAGTTGCTCGCAGGCTTTCAATATGACTTTGGAGATACTCAAAGTCTGGCTCTGCATGAAGGATGCTTAAATAAATCCCCTAGGATCATGGATATCATGAGACAGACCATCCCATGTGATTTTTCTGAATCTTTTCTGTGGCTGTATGTGTGTTCGCCAATGTTCTTTGAGGGCTTTCTTTTCTTACATATGTGGTTCAGGGACAGTCCTGCAGTTCTGCTTCAGAGAAAACCCTCACCAAGGTCTATGGAGTTTGCTAGGCTAATCAAACAGCCATCACACAGAGTATTTTGCTGTTTGAGTCACGTGCAGTGGATGCCTGTGCTCCTTGTATACTTCAGTGCAATATCTGCTGGCTTAGTTTGGACTCCATTTAGTGGTACCCCAAGCTGATGCTGCACTCAGAGAGAGAAAAATCCACTGATGTAATGCTTTCAGCAGCATGGGAATGTGGGAACACCAGCTGCTAGCTGCTGCCTGGCAGTAGTGCCTGATGCTCTCACAGCCACTGCTTCAGTGACTGACTATAGCCATGGATATGTAAGAAGCTTTAGCTGGGTCAGAACACTATTTGTTAAAGGCAATCTGCCTTAAAAGTGCCTGAGTTTTCACAGAGGTTAGAAAGAATGAACAAACATTTGCAGAAGAACCCCCTACAGATCCTAGTCTAGACAAAGGCAGTGAGAGGGAAGTGGTGTTTAAGTCAGATCTGGAGGATTTGGCAAGCAGCCAAGCCACTTCTTCCCTATTTGTAGCAAACTGTTAAAAACAGGATGCAGTTCAGAAGGCTCAGATCTGCCCTTCAAAAAAATCCAGATAATTGAAGAGTTTCTCTTACTGACACGTTTCTACTTCTGTTGTCAAAAGGTAGGAAAAACTAATAATGTTGAGGTTTAATAACAGAATATCCCCGACATACAGAAGGTCCTTTGATTTTGATTAGAAGTATACAAGGTAGGCTGCTGTTACCTGTGCTTAGTAAATAGTGCACAGTAAAATCATAACAGAGGTGCTGAGGCACAGGCCAGATAAGTCACAAATAAAAAAAAAAGGGAGATATCTATGACATCTTTCATTTCTCCTTCACCCTGCAGGGATTTAACAACAGTAGTACGTAAGCAGGTTTACAGCTGTCCACAGGTGGGGGTGTTTTGATCACTGGTACAACTATATTTTACAGACCAAATATGTTTAGGACTAGGATTTTTTAATGAGCGAAATTGGTCCAAATTTCAGCTTTAGTAACTCAACAGGAGTTGAGGATCAGCTTCAGAAACACTGACAAGAATGAAAGTGATAAAATACTCATTATGGGTTCTGATTTGCTGCCTGAAATCTTTATTATTGGTGGAAATAAAAAATAAACAAGAAAAGTACTCATCTTAAAATGGCAGCTCAGTGTTATAAATAACCATTCCCTGTGAGACTTTTGAGAGACATGCATTCCGTTTACTGAAAAAAACACCTATTTTTCTTTCTGTCACCAGGGTAGAGACAATATAGCTACACATGAACATACTGCATTCTGTCTCAAACACTTCCCTGGAGAATTTCCAGTTAAGTTCTTACTCCGCAATTTTTATAGTCAGTGATGATACATAAAGTACAGAAATAACACAGTTTAACTTGAAGCTACCAAGTGAATCTCTACTCCTGATCAAAGAATCTTGAATTGACTTTAAAATCGAGCGAATTTCATATGGAATTTATGGTGCAGAAATATGTAGGGAATGTTTGGATGTAATTTTTGTAAGGACACTGCTTATGGTAATTGAAGCTGCTATGAATTGAATTATGGAATAAGAAAGTCCTCAAGGTTTATGGTAAAGTTTGTGACTATTGAAATGAAGACAGAGAACTTGAGATAGCAGGCATGTCAGCAGCACAGAGGTTAAATATGATCCATTTTGCTGTAAAATCTAAATACAGTATTTTCTGAAGATATTTGAATTTCATTGTAGATGAGTAAATACTGATTTTGTATTAATTCATAGTGAAGAAAGATACTTGCCTCTTTGATGCTGAATAGACTATATTGCACTATAAAGTTTTAGTAATGTAATTTCTTTTGCCACTAATATCTGTAGCATTTCATAGACATTACACTGGCAAACTCCGTGGATTTGAAAATATGTTCTGTGCCCTGATCCCACAGAATATGTTTATACATTTCTCTCTCCTGAGTTTGTTCATTAGAGCCGTAATTATTTAGAGGAGCAGAGCTTGCTTTATAAGGTCCTATCCATACTACCCTACTCTAATTAGTTTCTTTGAAGCCAGTACATTCTGTGAATAATTCAAACATGTCCAATTCATGAAAACATGTCCAAATGCTCCACAGAAGTAATTTCATACAAAACAGAGGCTGAGATACCTGTTCCCAGATTTCTGCATCTTCTGAAGCACTGGGGCATCAACTGCTGGGAACTTTCAGGACCAAGAAGTGTCTTGGTGGCTCAGGGCAACTCCATGCCAGCATCAGGTTGGGTACAACCTCAGCTTCAGCAGCACTACAGCAACGCAGTACCAGTATGGTTCAAACAGTCTTTTAATTTTAATGCAAACATCAAACATGTATCTAACCAAGCAAGAAGTTTGGCTGAGGAATTGCAAACCTATGGGTTGTGCAGTAGGTGTAAAGGAGAGGAATGAACCTTGGATGCTTGGAGAGGTGAGGTCAAGACAAGCGTCTGCTGAATACTAAGTGTTATGATAGGCATTGCATTTTTTTACCACAGGAACAGGTATTTTTCAAATAAAACTGAAAGATGCCAGTGCCTGCCTCTATGAGCTTGTGGACAGTCAAGAAAAACCTCAATAAGAGCTACCTACAATACAAGCACACAAATGCATAAGCTCTGCAATGCCTTTATTAAACTTATTTTCCAACACAAAGTCAGTCTAATTTTTTCCGCTTCCCTGTAAAAAGGACAGGTGAAGCACTCAGTTATACCAGAAATTCTTATCTCATCAACAAAATCACGGGACAGACAGGGTTTGAGGACCTTCTAATTATATCTTAAAAGCCTGCTTTCACTCAGCTCAACCTGTGTGCACATGCTAACATCTGTGACCTTGGGGTTAGCCAGGGATTTTGCCACTGTGGGTATGCTTTCACTTCTGCTGTGCTGCAGGCTGGCTGATGGCATATACATCAGCCATGCTCACCACAGGGAGGGGGGAAAAAAAGATTTTACAAAGGTTAAGAAGTTATTGAGGGGATGGATCCCATAATTTCAAAGATAAGTGCTGCGCCTGCTCCACTACCAGAAAGATACCAGTTTGCACAATTAGTAAAGTAATCTATGGAAAGAAAATGTTGCAGTAGTATGAAGCAGTCTAAACATAATGTCTTAGAAACTCTGAAGTTACCTGTTTAAAGTCAGCTATGTTTTAGGAGTCAATAAAATATGACATCCTTTTAAAATGAAGTTGACCTATAAGTGTGGTATAACACTTTGCCATTTTCTCTTAAACAAAACAAATAAAAAAAGCACATAATGTTGTAAAATAGTTGGATTTCAGAGTATGCTAAATTACTAAAAACAGCTAAACAGATAATAAAAAAGCAACACATGCATGATCTAAATTTTAAAAGCTGAAACACAGCCGTGCTGTACCTCATACAATTAGTTTTGCTGCAGTGCTCACCCTGTGCAGAACTTGAGATCCACTTTAACAGTGAACTTTCCAAGTATGTACTTTACAAAAGGCCATCTCATTACACAGCCAATTAAAACGATTTGTTTGCTCGTGATGAAATCTAATGTAGAGATTTGTTTTCTTCCAATAGATACCTTCTGCTAAGAAGCCAAATTGGCACAACTTTATAATTGCACTAGTTCCACTGGGAGCTACAAAGAAGTTTGTGAAGCTAATAATTCTTTAGTGCAAATGAACTAACAATAAAGACAAACCACTTATAAAATTTTCCACTGTGAAAATTCAGAAATGTAGCATCCAGAGAAAATGTAGATTAAACCCCCCAGGATTGTATCATATTACCATCTTTATTGCATTACTTATGTTATAATATTTATTACAGTATTATATTACCATATACATTATATTACTAACTTCATAGCTGATGCATTGATGAAGTCTTTGTCACGAGGATTTTAAGACCAACAATCCAATATTGTGGTAACCTTGTTCTTTCCCAAGCAAGATACTAATGATACTATAAAAGTTGTCATGGTGACAAAGTTTTGGCCTCTGCTGGCCAAATGAACCCATTAACAAGAAAGCCAACTTGTGCATGAAATTCAGTAACTCATATGACCATGTTTTAAAAATTGCAAGAAAAACCTATAGCCTTGGTTTGTAATGAATGTGGATAGAAATTCACTGTGAGTCATGCAGAGCAATATTCACCCCACACAGTGCAGCCTGTTCATCAAAACTGCAGTATGTCCAAGCCTGCACATGGTACATACAGTACCACAAGGCATAGTAAAAACAGGAGGAATGAGGATGGAATTTAGAGAAAATTAAAGCTCGAACTGAACTTTAAGGAATGCAAGCAAAGTCTCAAATTTAAAAATAAGGGCTTCTGTAGCTTACAATGGAGCTGACTTTGTCATGGAGGCTTAACTGGCATCATTACTGCAACAGGAGTATTTGTGAACTACTCAGGTAGTATTTAGCTCTGAAGTTTGCTTTTAATTTGATTTTTTTTTTTTTTTAAAGCTGCAGAATAATGATTTTATTCTGCAATAATAAATATGATATGAGACCGTATGATCAGAGACAGACAATATGACCAGAGGCAGACCTGATCTACCAAAGCTGGTGGAGAGACTGGTGGTCCTCCTTGCAGACCACATCATCACAGAGGAAATGCTGAGAAAGCCAGATATGAAAGACTTGTCATTCTTCTGGTCATGGATGACTGCTGCAGTGGCAGCAAACTACCTTACAGGTACCATGACTCTCATGCAGCTCTCATGGGCATGAAAAAGATGGGTACTGTTGGAACTGGTGGGGAGAGGATGAGACCCCTAATGGTACTGACAAGTCATATTTATGGGTCAGAGTTCAGGAGAAACAAAAAATAAATATTAGTAGCAAAGAGAGAGGAAACCATTAATCCCTTTCATCACTTTTCCTTATCCAGCCCAAAAATGAGGGAAGTGAAGGAAGTCTCTGAGGGCTCTGGGGAAGGCTGCACACCCAGAAGCTAAGCAGAGCTCCAAGGGTGAGACACAGGTTTCATCACAGGTGATCTGGTGACCCAGGCCTGAGAGGTTTGTCCATGCTGTGGTATTAAGCAGATAATTATATTCCCTTTTCTTGGAAGCAAAAATTTGCTTTATATCATTCGCTTCAGAAGATTAAAATTAGGAGATATAATGTGGCGTATGCTCAGATACTTCCAAAGGTAGGAATTTCCAAAGGTAGGACATCTAAATTGCCTCAAGCTGACCTCCCTTTATGGTCACAAGCGTGTGGAACAAGAATTTCCTTTACCTTGTAACTTTAGCATCTTTGAAGTCCATGCAAAGTAGCAGTCAAGTACTGCCAAGCCAGAAGCATGTGTCATTGCATTTTGGCTTGGTAACTCTGCTAAGTGCAGAAAAGATGGATCTTTACCGTATTTGAGTTGTTTTCCTTTGGACAATAAATGCTAATTTGAAACATGATTATTATTCTTATTGTGGATAAAATTAGAATTTAAACTTGTAACATCTATGACAGCAGCTGAGGATATAACAAAATGAAGTTCTGGAGCTGATGAATAGTTTATACTGTGGATGCTCAAACAAGATAAAGGATGGAGTTAATGCTGAAAAAAATGAGCTGGATACATCTCATTAAGGGCTTACTGCTGTATTTGCATTTTTGTTTAATACTCAAATCCTGAAGCACTGCAAATGAGCTGTAACTTTGCAGTCTTTAAAAAATAAATAAAGATTAGATAGATGCAGATGCTATGCAAATAGTTGATCAGCAGCAGGCTACTGAGTGCTGGAAAGTTACACAGGTGATCATGACAGACCTCTCCGGTAAGACTAAATGCCATAGTGATGTGTTAGTTCCTTCTGATTCTTCCCTTGAATTTGTCATGTAGGCTATACGAGGTAATCTGAAGTTATGCCTTGTTAGCTGGGGAAAGATGATGTATCTGTAGATGGGGAAATACATGTAGAATTGCAATCATGTAAAGAATAGACAAATAGTATAATTTCACGATGCCAGAATTATTGCAAGGGAAAAGAAATAACCTTTGCTGTTGTTTCTAGTTCTTCTTCATTATCAAGTAACATATCAATATGTCCCACACTCAGGATCACACTCAGATCTTCTAAAAATGACTCAACCTAGATCAAATGAGACAGTCACCTATTTATACCCCAGATTACAAAAGCACTTCAAAAATCATTCTTTCACCATCCATTTATTTGTCTGCCCCACAGTTTCTTATTGGTTGTTCATTGCAAAAGAGATATATAGTTTAAAACTCCATCTTATTTATCCCCTTCCTTTTAATGAGTAACTATAAAATAAGCATAATTTTCCTAATGTGCATTTTGAGTGTCAGAAATAGGCAATTTAAATGTGAAGCTTCAAAAGTCTATTAATGCTGCAATTTAATGACAAAACATCTCCCGGTTTTCAGTGCCTCTTGCCACATTTCTTCATTTCATTGATTTATTGTGCTATTTCTCTGCCTGTAATAGTGCACTCAGTAGCTGGTTTATTTTTGTGTTTTCCCACAAATTAATATGTTTCGGTAACGTCTGGCTCTACCCTTGTTTGACAGCCAGCCGAGAGGAACGCGACATAAGCCCCCTCATTGTGCCAGCCCCTTCTCGACACCTGTTTGTGATCGTCTCTCCATTCACTGGCTGCGTATGGCTCCTGAATACTAACCGGGGAAAGCTCAGCCTGCCCTAAACGGCTCTGCTCTTGCCAGAGAGCACCAACCACTGCTTTCTCCTCCTGATGACAAGGGGGGAAAGCTGTCACAGTGCCTAACAAGAAAACCTAGGTAATGGTAGAGATTAGAGGATTTCTTGATGATCAGCTCAGCTTCATCTGCTCCAAAACCTTTAGAGGGGATGAACTCTATCTCAAGTAAAGCACTGTTGCTCGGTGACTTTACCAGTCTCTCCTCTCTAACGTGGTACAAGCACAAGCAACTTCTTAGTACTTGGTGTGTGGCATGCACAGCTTCAGGGTGCTGGATTATATGCCTCACTGCATGAGGCACAATGTAAATTATCCAGCATCCTGCTGCTATCTGAAGATATTAAAAGTCTGTTTCTATCTGAAATAGGCATTCAAACCCCAGCCTATACCGTCATGCCCGTGTTAGAAATACATTTGTGCTGAAAGTGTTTTCGGCCTGCTTTATACAAGTGGATAATTTATGAAAATACACTGTGGTGCTCTGAAAGCTACTATAGGACAAATTGTGCATGACAAAGACCTCCCATGGTCTTCTCCTCCCAAATTTTAAAGCCTACAAAATCAGTATAGGAACTCTTATCTTACACATACTGTGTAGGACGCAGGGATGGCTTAGCAACAGTATTGCCATTTAGGGCTGAGGAAATAAATCCCAGAGACGTGAGGTACCTATCCTAGTGTTGTAAGCAGATCTATAAAGAATTTCCTTGCTCTGTGACTTAATCAAATACTCCTAAATGGCTGACACAAATGCATTCCGGTGATGATGTCTACACAGGCAGCTAAATCAAGTTAACAGCAATATTTGCCACAGGACCAGTACCTGTTACCACAAGTGTACAGGATTCTTGTGACTCTGCAGATCACAAGCCCCATTTGTTGAGATTTTAAAGTCCTTAGAGAAATGCATGACTCCAGTTCTGCAGAGGAGCATAAGAAAAACATATCCCCCTCCTCTGCTTGAACATTTGAAGAGCCTGGAGGGTTATTCTGGAAGAGGACAAAGCTCTTAACTTGCTGATGTAAACAAAAATGGTGGCCTTATTGTGACACTGAATTATTTATTATGATTAGCGGTTCATTTTGGTGCCATGAGAGCCAAACAGTTGAAATAACCTTACAACTTAGGTTTTATTTTCCTTTGTGGAAGGATAATGTCTTACTAACCTAGCAGAGGATGTGATGGACATGAGTCTCACGGGTGGTTGGGGAAGCAGTTGCTGAAGTAAGTTCCCCCAAGAAAAAAAACAATGTTGAGGCACCCAGAAAAAGCAGGCACAAATATATTTGCAAAACTTGCCTAGCCTTGTCACATCAGTGAGGAGAGGTCCAAACAAGTATTTTAATCATATGATTCTATCTTTATTTCTACTTAGCATTATGTTTGTACAGTATTTACCACTGGTAAATACTTTTTTTTTTTTTCTTTTTTTTTTTTTTTTTTTACTTCAAACTATGTTTCTGCAAAGAGAAAGAAGCCTATCACTTTAGCAGGAACATCCACAAAGCTACATCACTCTGAGGTTCAGTGGAGACTGGTTGGGTAGGAAGGCTGGTGTTGCAGCTCCTAGGCTGTGGACTAGATGGAGCAGGCTTTGTGTGAATCCCCCAAGACTTCATGTTCCTGTATAAAACTTGGGGCATCCAAGGTTTGGAACACCCTTGCCCTCTGATCACTATACAGGAGTCTAACTTTACAAGACTGCATGTGTCTGAAGTTCTGCCATTATTGTCCTGGTTCCGTGTAAAAA
>NW_008627366.1:0-1227 GCF_000691845.1 Merops nubicus | reverse complement strand
AAAAAAAAAAAAAAAATTCGTTTGTCACATACTCCTGAAGGTGATGACTCGCTGCTTTTGTCAGGCTAGTGTGGGGACTATTTTTTAATCTTTGTAAAAGTGTCACAAACAGAAATTAGGTGATACCACTGCATAAAATGCAAGTGTATGAAGACTTCACAGGTAAGAATGAAGAACTAGAAATGAAGATTAAAAGACCTTTATTATTAAATGTGTGGCCGAACTGCTAATAGACCGCTTGACAAACTTGCTGTCTTCACTAGCATTGGAATTTGGATTCTGCAGTATGAAACCCACAGGAGTGCCTGTCATTTACTTGCTGTCCTCTTAGCCACAGCTGTATGAAATACACTTTTTCAGCTGGGATTCATTTAGATAGTTCGTTTGCATGTTTTGCGATGACCTGTGTCTGTGAACAGCTAACATAATTTAACCCTCTTCCCCATGTTTAGATGGATTAGGCTTTTTACTTCCCTATCTAAATCTGGGATGGTTCCACTGTTATCTAGAAGCAATTTTCATTAGAGGAAAAATATACATCCAAATAAAATGTGAAGTTGAAAGTCAGAGTTGAGAGAGAGATGGCTGCGTCGCTTGATCTTTATCCAAATGTTACTGGCATGATTATCACAGTGACTGGCTCTGGGGAGGGAGGATGTGTGTGCAGCAGACAAGAATTAGATTTGTTATGGGGAAAAAAGTGAAAAATTTCTGAGCAGTTGCTGTGGCTCTCTACTAGATTTTGCTGAACGGTCCGAATGTAATACTACAAAGCTCTTTGGGTAGCACGCGCTGAGGGAAAGGTGAATGTGTGAAGGAGAGACTACAAGTGAGGCAGTAATCTACTAATTCCTCTGTTAAAGCAGTCTGAGGCTTGGGGAAGCAGAGAAGTAGAAAACTGTTTTTTTTTTTTATTGCCCTCTGCCCCCCAGCTCTTTGGAAAGATAAGAGCAGAACCTTGATCATACAATATCTAGCATCTTTCCGTGTTTTGTCACTGTAGTGAGTGATTGGTATGCAACAAGGTAAGCTGGAGCAGCAAGGGAACCTTTGGTCTCCAAAGATAAATGCAAGATAATGAAGGAGAAAACAACAGTAATTAGAACAACTGCAGGGGATTAAAAAAAAGATAAAAATCCCTGAAAGTCCAGTGGGGATGAAGAAAAAAAAGTCCAAAACCTCCTACCTTCAAAAGAGTCTATCTGTGTGGTGGTTTAAACCACTTTT
>NW_008627365.1:0-2687 GCF_000691845.1 Merops nubicus | reverse complement strand
CCCGGCGCTGCCGGCGGAGGGCTGCTCCCAGAGTGATGCGAAGGCCAGGTGTCTTGGTAGGGCTGCTCCGCCGTGCGCAGGCCCTTCTCCGTGCACGTAACAGGAGCTCGGGCTGCTGTGAGAGCGGGGTACCGCTGGTGCGTCCCCGATTGGGCGGGAGACCTGACAGGGGAAGTCCCAGCCCCATCACTGTGGTGTGAGAGGTTCCCGCTGACTCTCCGGACCGAGAAGTTGTGTAGCAGAGTGAGTTTGCAAAGCTAGCTCCAAATCTGTTTTTTACCTTAATTAGTGACGAACAGCCTGACAGGATTGATGCTTTTTACCTTGTTATTTGGTAGGGCTGTCACTGGTGGTTCTTGTATTTTGCTTTCAGTATTTTGCAATGCCATTAATCCTAGGGATCTTCTAGTCATGTGTGAATTTATATTTTAGATTATTTTAGATCTGGGGTTTTGAACCACTGATAAAATTTCATATGTTTCTCATTTTTAACCAACGGTTCACATTGTAAGTTGGGGAAACAGGTTGAGCTCTGATAATCCATCTATTTTGTGTTTAATTAAAAAAAAGAAAAAGCTCATTTTGTCCTGCTGACTTTTACAAGGGGTGCCATTCTGTATTGTATTCATTCTACAGCTTGCACTATATTTTTTTTAACCCTAGGGGCTTTTGTTTCCTGTTTACCTCAAGGTCTTCGTTTTGCATCAACTACAGCCAGTCTCAAAACTGAGACTGAAGTGGACACAAGTGAAAATGAGATTGTTGCTCCAGACTTCGTTAACAGGAATCCTCGGAACCTGGAGCAGTTGGGCCTGGCTAGGAAGGAGCGTGGCTGGAAGACAACATGGCCAAAGCGTGAATTCTGGCATAGGTGAGTCAGAAAGTCCCCAGCAGAAATAAAGGCTCCAAAAATTTTAAAAAAAACAAAACCAAACCAAAAAAACATACACACACACACAAAAAAAAACCCAAAAAAACCCCAACAACAACAAAAAAAACCACCCACAAACCTGAGAAAACCACCAGTTGGAAATTCTACAAAATGTGTTTTTTTGCTGCATTAGCTGTCCCTATAATGTTGTTCTTAATCAACAGGTTTCCTTTGCTGTTCAGGGAACAGTAGGTTAGCATTATGTGAGAGTTCACATATGCATTGAAGATCTTTTCATCTCTTGTTAAGGTAGTGGTAATATTGCTTAAGCAACTTCTGTTTAACTTGGGATTCTGCTAGTCTTGTGCTGACCATGCATTGCTGAATTATTTGAGGCACTGTAATAGTTTGGTTGGGTTTTTTTTTTTGGTGGTGTGGCCTTTTTTCTTTTTTTTAATGCTCATTGCTTGCCCTCTATGAAGATGAGTTCATTTTAAGGTGGGAATTCAAAATAATTTTGTTGTAATTGAGGGGAGAACCACATCCACTTTGTTTGTCCCTGGAACGTTCCTCCCCTGCACTGGTAGTATGAGTCCTGTTCTACATCCCAACAGCAAAACCCTAAATCATAAAAGCAATATTAAGAATTCATTACTACATTAGTAGTTTTATTACATTGAATTTTGTTTCACCAAGCCAGTCATTCATGCATTTAAGCATCTGAGCCTGTTCTCTCTCTGAAAGGCATCGTAATGCCGCGGTGTTTCCTCCCGTCGCCCAGGTTGCGGCTGGAGCGGACGCAGCATTACGTAGAAGCGTTCGTTGAGCGCAGCAACGGGGACGTTGTGGTCTCTGCCTCCACCCGGGAGTGGGCCATCAGGAGGCACCTCTACAGTCCCAAGGGAGTATCTGCCTGCAAAAACCTCGGCCGTGTGATAGCACAGCGCTGCTTGGAGGCGGGCATCAACTTTGTGAACTTTAAAGCTGTTATCCCCTGGGAACGTCGTTGTGACTCGGCAAGTACCTCTCTCCTTACACTTATTTGGCCTTTTTTGCCTTTTTAAGCACTAACTTTACTCCTCTTCACCTCTCATTTTCTTCTGTGGCTTGCCAGTCCCTTCTTGCAACACTCAAAAGAGATTAGCTTTGACAAGCTGCAGTGCCTTGTGGCTGTTTGAACATCTGCCTCGCTGCACTGGCGTGTGCACGCCTGTATTTTGGTATTCTTCTTTGTATTTATTTGTGTCATTTTGTGTTTTAATCAAGATTCAGGAATTTCAAAAAGCTGTGGAGGAGGGTGGCGTTGTTCTGCGTGAGCCACGAAGGATCTATGAGTAAAATGGAGACTGCTGAGAAAACCTTCCAAGGAACAACCATCACTTCTTGAGGTGTGCGTACGGCACAGTGAAGGTCCAGAGCTGGAAGAAGCTGGAATGTGGCATCTTATAATAAAATATTTTTAAATGGACAGAAGCATGTCATAGTCTTGATTCTAAAATTATCAACACCTTTAGGGCTAAAATAAACTGTTAGAGTAATTCAGTCTGACAGGTTAACAGAACTTAATTCAGAATTCAATACTTTTGAAGTATATTTTAATATCTGTGTTAGTTCTAACCTGACTTCTCGTATTTGATTCCCCCACACTGCTAGTCCAATGCAGTCGTTTTGTGAACGTAATAAAGTTATGCACAGAACTAGGTAGAAAGACGGAAGCCCTTCACTCGTCTGTGCGGTTCTCTTGCCGCTCCGGCTTCTGCCTACTTCACGCTGGCGGGTGGAGGCGGCAAGCGGTGCAGGGCCAGGGGCCGGCTCC
>NW_008627364.1:1403-1737 GCF_000691845.1 Merops nubicus | reverse complement strand
GGAGCTGCCAGTCGCCCAGCCCCAGCAAATAGCTGGGTAAGGTTGAAAAGCAAGACAGGATTAGCCGCGGGCAGGGAAAATAGCCTCTCTCCTCAAAAATAGCTTCCTGGGATTAAAAATAGCCAGAGGTCCCAAAGCCACCGCTGCGGGGGGACGCAGGCACCAGCTGGGCCGGGCCACCCGCTCCCGCCCCGTGGGACAATTAGGGGCATTATGGGGAGCTTAGGGCTCCTCGGAGCCATCTGGCCACGGGCAGAGCCCCTCGGCACCAGCCCAGCTCCAGGATCAGGTCCCAGCCGCAGGCTCAGGCCCGCCCCCCGGGACCCCAGAGAGT
>NW_008627364.1:566-1378 GCF_000691845.1 Merops nubicus | reverse complement strand
TCCCCCTTCCCAGGGCGAGTCCCCAGGGCTGCTCCGGGCTGTCCCGGGGGCACAGAGCAGGTTTTTCCCCATGGGCAGGATCAGGCCCAGCCCTGGGGAAGCACAGCCCAGCCTGGAGCTTTGTGGGTGTCCCATGGTGCTGGGGCTGCCCCGCTCCCAGCGCTGGAAACCCCCATCTGGGGTGATGGCCAGGTCTGCCCCAGTCCCGCCAGCCCCGGGGGGTTCTGCCCTGCTCTGCACCCTGCAAGCTCCCATCCCCCTGCTGGGAGCTGGGGCAGGGCTGCCTGACCCCGAGAGCAAAATGATTCCCCCATCCCCCTACTCAGGCAGAACCCTGGGCAGCCCCTGGCCCGGGGCCACAGGGGCCTTTGACCCCTGGGCATCTGTCAGCCACCCCGGGGATGCCCACGGGCACAGAGGGACACTGGTGAGACACGTTCCCCTTCCTCCTGGTGCAGAGCACCAATGGGCATCCAACAGCCCTTCCCACCAGCTGCCCTGCCTGCAGGAAAGAGGCACCGAAGTGGCTGGAGGCACCTGGGCTGGGAACACAGAGCTCAGGTTTTATCACAGAATCACAGAATTGTTTGGGCTGGAAAAGACCTTTCAGAGCATGGAGTCCAACTCTTCCCCAGCACTGCCAGGTCCCCACTGCCCCGTGTCCCTCACACCACATCTCCACGGCTTGGAAACCCCTCCAGGGGTGGGGACTCCACCACTCCCCTGGGCAGCCTGGCACAGCCCTGGGCAACCCTCCAGGGCAAGAAATTGTTCCTCAGGGACAACCTCAACCTCCCCTGGGGCAACTTGAG
>NW_008627364.1:0-309 GCF_000691845.1 Merops nubicus | reverse complement strand
CCGTCCCAGTGCCCAGCCCAGGGGAACAATCCCTGTCTTTTCCCAGGAAGCTCCAGCAGGAGCTGAGCCCCGGTGCTGGAGGTGAGGGTCACAGCACGGTGGGGGCCAGGGACAAAAGCCACCTCGGTGAGGAGGGGGCAGTTCTGAAGGCAGCGGGCAGCGCGGTGCCCCGGGCACAGCCGGCCCCGGGGGCAGCGGGAGCTGGCTTTGACATTTTCACCTCCACCTCCTGTTTTTTCTGCTCTCCTCCCACCCGGTGCTTGGAAACGGCTCCTCTTTCTCTCCCTGCTTTTCTTCCCACATTTCCGC
>NW_008627363.1:0-398 GCF_000691845.1 Merops nubicus | reverse complement strand
CGCTGAATGGCTGCACAGCCTTCACGTATGTCAGCCAAACCTCCCAGCTTCATGCCATCAGCAAACTTGCTGAGCAGACACTCTGTACCATCATTACATTCTTTACCTTACTGTAGTCTGTTCACTTGCTATCCTGTTTATTTTGTCCTGGGGTGTATTTCTGAGACATATACCATTTCTTCGTTTCCTTCTGTACTGTAACTTTCATTGTAATTTATCTTTAGTGATGTACTTTCCACATGACAACATATATTTTCACTAATAAATGCATTTTATTATTTCTGTCATTACTAAAAAGTTTTATCACTTTACGTATAATAATTACGCACGATCTCTACCTTGCTTATCAGGACATGCAATGGTTCATTAATTAACAATTCATAGAATCATAGAATCAT
>NW_008627362.1:410-1232 GCF_000691845.1 Merops nubicus | reverse complement strand
GCTTTGAGGCTGCTGGGCCACTTCCAAGCGAGCTGTCGGGGCTGTGTCAGACTCAGGAGAGGGACCTTTGTGCCAATGCCAAGCGATGCCCGAGGACCAGCTTGTGCCACCCTCGTTGCCTGTGCTCTCCTGCTTCGGCTCCTTGCCCACTCTGCCCTCATCTCTCTCTGTTGTCTCTCTCTCTCTCCCACTGCTCAGCTTCCTGCCACTAAACTCTCAGGCTGTAAAACCTTTTGGAAGCGTTGCCAGGGGCTTTTAGGAAACACTTGGGGTAGTTTAAAGCGAAAGAGAAAGCCACCCCGCCATCCGGTGGAAGAGGTAATGTCCCAGGGAAGGCTGCATGCCTGGCAGAGTGGCTGCATGGCATGAATCCACCCATACCGACCCTCCCGGCCACACCGGACCCTCCTGGCCACACCGCTGTGCCCTGCTGGCCGTGGGCCCTTGAGAGAAGGGAAACCATCACCCTGCCATGGGAACCAGAGTGTGGGTGCTGGGGCATGCAGGGAGGGGTCTTGGATGGGGGTGGCCACAGTTTGGCCCCCCAAATAAGTGGCTTTGCTGAGTATAGGAGGCATGGCAAGCTGGCAGGAGATCCACCCCCCTCCGTGGCTCAGGAGTAGCTGCAGTCCCTTGTGCAGCCTTCTGCAGGGGGTAGGGGTAGACAGGGGGTGTGTGGCGGTGCACGTTTTGGGGGGAGGGCTCACTCTGGCTTGCATGGCTTGTAACCCTAGGGCTGGGAGCCCAGCATTCTGTTAGGGCTTGCATCTGTTTGTTGCTCCAGAGCCTGCACAAAGGGCTGTGTGTGAGGAGCCCCAAGGG
>NW_008627362.1:0-398 GCF_000691845.1 Merops nubicus | reverse complement strand
GCCCAAGGGGAGGCGGGACCGAGGGGCGCTGCCAGCCAGTCTGGGTAGCCTAAGGGACAGGTCAGGGGACCAGAGAAGCCAGAGGGCATCCAGGCAGGGGAAGGGGCTGTCAGGCTGCCAAGAGGGTTTTGGTAATGGGTCCCCTCTAGCCTAAGGTGTACAGGGGACACTGCTCCAGCTCCTCTTTGGTTATATTGCAGCTGTGAAAACCTGGGAGAGGGACTGTGGCTGGGTTGGAGAGGGTGGCTGCAGGGAAAAGGAGAGGAAGAGGCTGTGGTCTTTCTCAGCCCCTGCATTCCTCGGCTATGCAGGGGTGGCAGGGGTGGGCAGCACGGACTGATGTCTCAGACACCACCCAAAAGTGGTGGCTTGGAGGACAGTGGGGCTGTGTGGCACAG
>NW_008627361.1:357-1007 GCF_000691845.1 Merops nubicus | reverse complement strand
GCGCACACCGGTGCTGGGCAAGGGGACCCTGTGGGTGGCCTGGGGACTGGCAGGATGGTAATGCAGGAGGTCCTGGCTTCTCTGCACCCACGCATGGGTGCCCCAGACACGGGGGGGTGTCAGAAACACGATCATTGCCGTTGCCTTCCCCGTCCTTGCTGAAAAGGAGCGTGGACATGGGTGGTGGAAGATGCTCGGCCACCCCGCCAGAGGCCAGCAAGGTTCTTGGTTTTTTTTCCTGCCTTATAAAGCCCCGCACGTTTTTTCTATTGTTTAATTTCCTTCTTCCCCACCCACAGCAAGTTCACTCAGAGGAAGGGAACTTATCTCCTATTGAATTCGTCCTGGTTGTTTTATTTGGAAAAGGACAACTTCCTCGGCCACAGTCCCCCTGCCCGGGCGAGCGGAGCAGGCACAGGGCTGCTCACCTCCCTGCCTGCACCAGCCCAGCCCCGGTAAAAAACACTCCTGAGACTAAAGTAATAAAGATGCTGCTGTGCTGCAGGAAGAGCTGCTGTTTCAAGGCTGCCGGTGACAAAGGGGCATTGCAAGGCACCAGCTTCCCAACCCTGTAAAGAACACCAGTCCCATGGTGTGCTGGGATGGTGGGAAGGGAGAGCTCTGGTGCTGGGATGCAGTGGGATTGCTGG
>NW_008627361.1:0-326 GCF_000691845.1 Merops nubicus | reverse complement strand
GAGCCCCAGCCGTGATGGGAAGCAAAGCCTTCCAGGTGATGCCCAAAGGTGGCCAAGCTGGCACAGCTTCTGCACCGCCGGGCGTCCCAGGCTGCCTTCATGAGCTGGGGACAGCGGTGGAGGCAAAACACCCAAAGGACTGGGTGGAAACGATAAATACAGGCATTCGGAGAGGCCCAGGAGTTCACCGGTGGCTGGGTCAACGCCAGGAGCCCTTCCAGACGGGCCGATACGGTGCTCTACAGGGACCCCGGCCGAGGGGAAAGGCTCGCACGGCCAGGCCGGCTCTCGGCCACGCCGCCCCGTCTACCTCCAGCCTGCCTCGG
>NW_008627360.1:14132-30826 GCF_000691845.1 Merops nubicus | reverse complement strand
GGCAACATAAACACTCAGCTCTCATTAACTAATTAATGTTAGTTCTTCGATGTTCTCCTTGCCTTGACGTCTCAGTATCACCTTGAGAACATCTGTTCCCTGCGAGGCAGCAGGAACCATCCGCCCTCACCACCACCCACCAGGCTCCCAGCTCTGCAGTTCATCGTGAGGCCCAGCCACCCATCCTGGTGCAGCAGGGGTTGAGGGTTGGCAAGACACCGGGCAGCCAAAGCCAACAGCTTCTGGCAGCATCCATCCCCCCGGCGCCTTCCTCCCGGGGCGTGAACTGTGCTCAGAAACGAGCCCATCCTGCCCAGAGCTGCCCAGCACCTGCCCTGGCACCTCTCCTCAGGGCTGGGAAGCAACAGCTCTGCCCACACGGGCCGGGAAGTGCCATGGAACCCGGCTGGGTGTGGGTGACACAGAGACATATGGAAGCCAGTTTCACAGACTAGCGACTTTCTTACACTGAGAAGCATTTCCTGATGAACGCCCATGTAATCTCACATGAATTTTGCCAATTTGAAACACTCTGCTCTGAAACTCAGTATTTTGCTGAGCTATGTCCACAGGTGGGTGTCCATGGATGGGCACAGCAAGAGGAGTCAGGCTGTTGCCCTGGAGCTCAACTAAGTGGGTGCTGGCCCCAGGATGTTCCATTTGCACTCGTGGTTCATGTTCCAGGATTAAAGGCGGCCACCTCAGATGCTGGAAAAAGCAAGCAGGGCTCAGACATGGCCCCCAGCCCTTCTCTCTGCAGGGAAACCACCCATGTGAGGGGGCTGACACCTCCTCCACCCCAGCCAAGCTTCTCTGAGAGCTGCTAACAGAGGACCAAAGGCCCATCTGTTGTCCTCGCAGTGATGCCAGATGCATAAAGAAAAATATTTCCCCTTTCTACATGCCTCCGTGGACCACTACAGCAACAACTCTTGCACTAGTGTAACACTGTCAGGTCTAGGCAGAACTCAAAGGACACTGCTAAATGGTGGGCATACCAGTAAAGGTTTAATGAGTTTCCTATTACTCTGAAAAAGTTCAAAATTTGAAAAGTGAAATTCTGAACTTGAAAAAGAAGCCCCTGGCTGGAGCCCACAGTCCTGGTGGAAGCGGAGCAAGAGCAGCCCCTGACAGGTGGGCAGCAGGAGATCAGGACTGCCCAGCCCTGCTCCCTTTAGATGCCACAGTTCTTCATACGCACTTTTAATAACGCCAGCCAGGTAATTACGCTTCGGTCAACAGTTAATTTTCAAATACTACCCATGTGTCAAAACTCATGGCAAAATACAGTCCTGCCCTGTAATTACAGGGAGGATTGCAAGGGGGAAAAAAAACAAAAACATTCAATTCCCCAGGTTTTACAGTTATTACAGGTAAACCCAGGAAGGGACACAAACACCTAGGCTCTGCAGGGGCTCAGAAGTAGCTGGTGCAGAGCAATCAGTGCTGCTGGAAGGGTCTGAAATCCCCATTGCTGGAGATGGGGGGGGGAAAAAGAAAAGAAAAAAAAAAAAAACAACAACACAACAAAACCCAACCAGAACATCAAATCACTCTTCTGTACCTGCAGTTTCAGTAGAACTGGTGCCAGACACACACAGGATCGCACTGCCCTGCTCCTGCAAGCTCCCAGCACAGGGCTGCCCAGGCTGGGTGGCTCTGAGATGCATCACTCCTCGTGCTGTGAGGAGCACGTGGCAGAGGCACGTGCAGATGGGTGCAGGGGGAGGCTCCTGCTGAGAAGGTGCTGGTGGCCTTGGCTCTGGAGAGAGGCAGGGATGGTCCTTCCAGGGGGAGGTCACAAAGCCACCAGCTTGCCCAAATCGAGGCCTGGAAATGAGGGCTCACAGACAGGAAAGCTCATCACCACCTATTCATAGTACTGCTCCACCTCACCTGGCCACTTTTCTCTAATCCAAGGCTCTATCCTGGATGAGTTTTGCTTTTTAGTTGAAAAGCCCTTTGGGCTTTGCCTGGCACTGCTCCCTTTCCATGCAGGCATCTCCAAGAACTCAGGAGAATGAAGTGCAAAATTGTCATTCTTATTCAGTTGCCCCATCACTACTGAAAGACAGAAATATCAGCATCCTAGTTTCACTTGAGAACCTGTCATTCTCCACCCTGTAGCAGAAGCCAGAGGATGAAGGCTGGGAGCTCCCAGGCTCCAGCAGAACTCTTGCACTCACGTGCTGTGGGCCAGCGTGTTCCCACAGCCCAGCTCCACGCAGCCGCCCCCCATCTCGCTTTGACCACGGTGAGGGTCCTGCACAGCGGCCAAAGGCTGCCTGTGGCTCCAGTCCATGCCCAGGGCTTCCAGAGGAACAGCTTTTGGACTTGGTATGGGCCGAGGAACATGGGGTCCTTGCTCAGAGGAGCACACTGTGACACCTCAGGCAGAGGCACAGGCACTGCAGCCTGGAGGAGCTCTGCTGGAGCTCACTCTGGAGGAGTGAGAAGTGGTTCTTGCTTCCAGATCCCTGGACAGAAATGAATCACAAATGAGTCCCACATGCTCTCCTACCGAGTCCCACCTCAAAAACATTAAACCCCAAGCATTTATATTACAAACAAGCTCCCACTTGTCAAAGTCCCTGGAGTCACAGTGCTGAGAGGGCGTCGGGCTCATCTCTGTCAAACTGGCCACTGCCAGAGGCCCAGCAGATGCTCTTGCACTTTTGCTTGCACGCTTGTCAATTCTTTCAGGAGCCTGCCAGAGGGGGAAAAAATAAAATTCTCCAAATTGTCACAAAGCTCCCACACAGCGACATCTCAACAAACGCTTACGCAACCCAAAGGTCAGCTGGAGGCGTCAGGGACGGCGAGGCAGCAACACGCTGCAGGTGGCATGGGCAGGCAGGGCACAGCTGGCCACCCACGGAGCGGCCACGCGCCAGGCGGGGAGGAATCCCCACAGCTCCTGAGGCGACGGTTAATAAAAGCGGGGCTGCAGAGTCTGGGTCTTGCCCATCTACAGTGATCAAGATCCACAGGTATGCCCCAGAAAGGCTACTGGGGAGCAGGATGGCAAGAGACAAATGACTTTGCATTGTAACTCTACTTACATACAGTATATGTCCCTATATACAGAGTGCTCTGAGGAGGAGGAAGAAGGCAAAAAATTTAAATTAGACCAAAATTTAAATTAGACCTTTTTCCAGGTAAAGGAGATGCAATAGTTTTTTCAGTGGAGCACACCATTCCCAGTTTCTTCTGGTTGTGTCCAATTTCACAGCATTACAGCAGGGAACCCACTAGCCAGCAACAAGGGACTTCTGCAGCAGTGGCTTGATACAAAAGTAATTGAGGTTGGTGGGCTCAAAACAGGAGCAGCAGAAGCAGAAAGGCAGCAGCAGGAGGAACGGGCACCTCCTGACACACCCCATCTCTTCAGCCTGAGAGGAGATGTCCCTCTGCTAGGGGACAGCCAGCAGGTCACACCCTGTCTCTGCAAACAGCCCCGCTCATCCCCGTAGGACTCGCCCGGCCGGGCAGCACGGGCAGCGGGGAGGTGCCGCGTGCCCAAGGCAAGTGCCACCTCCCTCGGCCCCACGCTCCGGTGTGGCGGCTGGACAGGGAAATCTCTGCCTGTGGACAAGGTCCAGCTTACATCAGGAGCCCACCGCTACCACCTCGAAGCAGCTCTGAGAAACCTCTGAGAAGGTGGCCAAAACACACGTGGGTGCTCTGGCACGGTGTGCGAGGGCAGCGGGCGGCCAGCCTTGCAACACCAAACCTCTGCCCAGGCACCGCAGGCAGCCGAGCCCATTAAGGCTTCCTGAGGAGCTAGCAACTGTATGTTAACTGCGCATGCAGGCAGGGGCACTCTCCTCTCGATCACAGACCACTGCCAAGGCAAATACTAGACACGACTTGTGTTAACTGAGTGCTGGTAGGAAAAAAAAAAAAAACATGTCTTTATGAGAAGTAACTTTGCAACTAAGCACTGGTCTGAGTAAGCGACGTGTATAGTAGATGCATCCTCCCCCACTTTCAGGGCTGCCTTTTAAAAACAGATGGAGACCTTTGCCAGGATCCCCAGATGAGCTGCACTCATTTCCCAACTTCTCTAGAAAAAAAGCTGTGGTGCTTGGTTACCTCTGAAGAAATAAGAGAGCAGAGAGTTTTAGCATCATCGGCACCACAGGAGATGCAATGTGGGTGATCATACCCCTCCTGCTTCAGCGTCCCCGCTCCAGTAACATCCTGTACCAGACACCCTTAGTACCAGATCCTCTCACAGAACTAGACAGCAAAATCACAAGGCAAAAGCCGCCTCCCTGACCTTGGTTTTGTCTGCACAGTTAATCACAGCCACACTTGGATGAAAACATATCTGCTCCTGGCTGTTCCTAAGCAACTGTGCCAACTGCTTAGGGCTCAGTTTGTCAAACTGGTCCTTGAAAAGCTTAAGAGGATCTCCATCAGGAAAAGGCAGAGGGTGGAGAGTCCTTGCCCAGCTCGGGGAAGGACTGACTCCGCATCAACCTGTCCCACCATGGACACAAATAGGTGCCCCATTCAGAGCTGGCAGCTGCAGAGAAAGGCCAGGCACAACCCCACCAGGGAGCTTTCGAGATGGAAAGAGCCAAAATTTTCTTTCAAATTACTCACAAATTTCAGGGTGAGAATTTCAGGGAAGCAATGAGCAGCTTGGGCTTGCTTTTTAAAAGAAAGTTGCTGCATCGGTTAACCCAGCCCCTCTTCTGCTACAGAGACACATGCATTTCTTCCTCACCTCCTTCCTTCCCGAGAGAGCCCCAAAACATCTGCTATAAAAATCAAGGAGGAAAAGCGAAAAGTGTGAAGCAGGGAAATTTCCATACACAAACCCACTTCACTCTTTTCATGGTCTGTCCTGCAATAGGCACCAATACCACACTGGAGAAGCTGCCAAGAAAGGTGGAGCAGCAGGCAGCACAAAGCCAGCAGCCACAACATGGAGTGGGATGTGTCCCAGCCCGCCCTGCAGAGCTGCCCCAGCACCCTGCCTGGCTGCACCCCCCGCAGCGCATCTCACGGGATTCGGGAGCACAGCACAGCACCCGGCCAGCAGACAGCCTTATGGTAGATTACATTCATTTATTCCTTACGTCAGCTCATGATCTGTTTCTCCTCCCAAGAATTCTCTCTCCCAACTGGGTTTTGACCACATCTTCAGTTTTGACCCTGCTACTTGTGCTTTGCTGCCTCCTCCACACAACAGACACCTGCCCTGCACAGTCTCCACTCCCCACAGGAACATCTTCTCCCATCTTCTGTAGAACCATAAGGCAAGCAAGTGTCCTTACTGAACTCCACCAGGTGCCAGGGCTGGCTACAGCCTCACCCTTTTCTTTCTGATGAGAAACCTTCTTTGAAATACACCTGGAAACACAACAGTGAAGTCTGTCATCTTAACTTGGGTATTTGACAGTGACTTCTTGTCAATACTGTGTGATCCTGGTTTGCACGTGGCAGGGCTGAAGGTGCTCTGTCCTGTTAAAAAGCAGCTGTGTTTCTTCTTGAGCCCTAAAAACAAGAGTTACTTGAGAAATATCTGCTCCCATCCCCTCCCGACCTCTTGGGGCTGGTGCTGGCTTTCCACGGCACTGGGGTGCAGCTCAATGGTCCCAGAGGACACCTGCATCCAGACACAGCACTCCAGGTTCTTGGAGGCAGTCAAGGCAACCATGCTCCTGCTAACACAGCCTTCACCTCCTGAGAGCACAGCAGCAGTGGAGCATAACCCAAACCACACCAGCTGCAAGCAGGGAAGACTTTTTGCCTAGAAAGACAGCTGAGAGGGTCAGGGGAGCCAGAGCAGTCTGCAAACGGTGTGCTGTGAATGCACCTGATGAAGGTTAAAAATTTCTTCCCATGTTCTCTCTCTTCAACATAAAGTAAGAGCCAAAGATGCAAATACTTAATTTTGACCATCAATCCTGACCCAGAAAATTGTGTATCTCATCTACTCTCCCTGCGTTTGGAACACACATCACATCAACCTCAGGGTTTGTTTCCCTTGGGACGCCTGTTCCTTTAATTCTTCCATACTGCACTCACATAAACAAACATGACCAAAAAAAGTCACTGCAATAAACAACTATTTTCTCCAGAACACCCTTGCGCACACTGGTTAAGCCAATGACAACGTGTGGTACAAGGGCAAGTGGTACTGGCTGCAACACCCAACAACTGCTCTCTGTGGAGAGAAAGCAAAGAGCACAGCAGTGCAGGTTCAGCTGATCCTGCCTTCACCCCACAAAGCAGCGTCTCACATCTGGATGTTGATCCCAAATTTTCTTCCATTAGCAACTAACTGTCACACAAGCTTTGTTCTAGATAGAGCAGCATGAACAGGCCACACAAGGACTCAAGACACACCAAGCCACTTGGCTCTTTTATGTGAGAATAGAAAACAACATTTAAGTTCTGGTACAGAAAGGCAACTGAGATCAGCATCTCCCACCAGTACAGTCTGTTCCAGGCAGATAAGAAACAAGCACTAGGACAAACCCCAAAGCCGAACCAGTCTGAGCAGAAGTAGGGAAGAAACCTCAGAGGGAAATTCAAAGAGAAATAGGAACCAAAAATTTACAGCCTCTGACCTTCTTGCTCACCAAGGACAAGAGTTTCTCAGGTTGCTGGAGATTCACTAGGTGTTAAAAAAAACAAACACAAAACGAACACATAAGAGAAAATCTCAAACCTGGGTGTCAACCCCAAGGACATGGCTTTCTTGAACTTCTGTCTTCTTCAACCACCAACTGAACCAAGGTCTTTCCTCATTGCCCACATTTTATTTACTGTTTCATATGATTGCTCAGTTTAGGAAGCCCTTTGCTTTGCATAGCAAAACAGCTACATTACCTGCACCAGACTCATTGCCAAGATCCAAGTGTCCTCTGGAGTATATTAACAGAAGTCAGCAAAATCTGACAACACCACAGATATTTATTTTTCCATAATTACTCCTCTCAATTATAATATTCATTCCATTAATAAGGCCAGGGTCAGCATCATCTCCTAATATATTATTAAATCAGTTTTGTTGAGAAGGAATCATATTATTAATTATTTAGCCTGGTGGAGCAACTGTTCCACCACAGGTGTGTGCCAGCAGTTCAGCGGTAGGAGGATGTTTAGCTTCTCAAAGCACCATCTGCATTAATAACATTCATTCTCAGTAGCGTATTTACAATAAAAAACTGATATTGCTCTCTTCATTTATTTTACAAAAAAATTTCACAAACAACAAAGATTAATTCTGCAGATCCCTTTCCTACCATCTGTCTGCAGCAAAATGATTCAGATTCCCTGAAGTCACCTACTACCAGCTCCACCGCTCCCTGCCTGGATGTCCCAGCTGCCCCCAGGTCCACACTTGTGCAGTATTTAGCTGAACCAAAGCAAGGCAGCCTCTTGCTCGTTTGCCTCCCCATCTCCAAGATTTACATCCCATGGCTTACGTACCAGCAGCAGGGGTACAACAAAAGTTCTGTCAAAGCAATTTCTTCACCAAGAAAAAGGCGTACAAAACTTTCCTGATCTTTTGCTAGGGAGTCTTGCCTTTTGTCAGAACTAGTCAAATGCATTTTTTTTAAAAGGCTTCTCATTCCAAGTCAAAAAACCTGTGCACACTGGAGCCTGTTCTGAGTCTCTGGGTACTTCCACATCAACACCAGAAGCAATTTCCTCACTGCTGGTGAAGCCGCTGTGTGAACAGAGAGGAACTCCTCTGCTCTGCATGATGTTGCTTCCACTAAGGGATAGTGGGACCAGGGAAAGTCAGCACCTGTGACCAACATTAAATTAAGGCTTGGGATTCACCTTACTCCCCGAGTTCTCTCATTTCCCTTTTATTCAGGATTTTCTAGGACTGCTCCCCACCTGTATGAATGGCATCTTTGCCTGCAGTCCCACCGTTACAGAAGAAGAAAACCCAAACCCCAGCTTGCAGACCTAAGAGAAACCCCAGCTCTGTCACTGTCCCTCTTTTGCCTACTGCCCAGCCCTTCCACACATCCCACTTGTGCTCCTTTCTCCCTGGAGCTTGCTTGGCCTTCCCAGACACAGAACCAAGATAACCAAGATGCTTCAGTGGCCAATGGCAGTCATCACAAAGACATTCAGCTCAACCATGATTACTGTATTGGCAGCAGGCTCCTTTAATCCCCAGCAGATGGTCCACCTCACTGGTCTCACAACCTCCTGTAACTCCACGTGCACTTAAAAAGATTAAAAAAGTTACACAAAAGGTTTTGTTGCAGTTTGGGGTTGTTTGTTGTTTTTGTTGTGTGTTTTTGCTTGGGTTTTTTTTGTAAAGGCTTCATTCTTTGCTGCCCATCAGCACTGTCTCAGCATATTGCACAATGTTTTCTTTATTATTAAAAAAATGTCTTCTGTATCAGGCAGGAAGAAAGACAGTTTTCGTGGGATTCTAATGCGTACTATTGTCTGTAGTTAGAGGTAAGTGGTTGCTTGTGTGGCCATCAGGAAGTGGGACCTAGTCAAGCAAAAGCAAAGTGTTACTAATGGTTTGTTCAGAAACAGAATCACCCATCCCTCCCTCAAAAGACACACTCTACTCTTGGGCACTTCTTGTATGCCTTCTGCGTGGTCTCCCAAACAAAGGCTATAAAAATCTGCCTGCTTCCCTCCCCTCCCCCACTCACAGCTGGCAAACTTCAATCAAACGTGAGAGAAAGGCAGAAATCTTAAAGGCAACCTACAGGTTTAAATGGGAAAAATAAAAGTACAATAAAATCAACGAATTGCTAGAGGAGTAATCCTATAGATGTCCAGTGAAGGGAAGGAAATGTAATGACTTCTCAGCTCCTTCATACTGCTTGGCAGTGGGCTGCAGGCTCAGCAGCAGCAGCACTGAACCCCTGCAGCACTCAGTGCCTTATTCCATCAGCAGGCCAAGCAGAAGAAGAATATGTGAGGGAGACTAATGAGGCCTGGGAAAATGTGTTATTTTTCTAGCAATATGAGTATAAAAAGAATACTGTAAGGATGATGGAGGGAATGTAGCAGAGAAACCTCTAAGAGACTCTGCTTTTAAATTCAGCTTAGAAAACACCTTGCTTCCTTGCACATTAGGCTGTCCAACTATTTTTAAAAGCTGTTGAATCTCTGCTCATATGTATGTCAAGGGGAGACTTTACTGCAAGCATCTTAAATTCAGCTGGGGCCAAGTCCCAAAGTTGTCCTCATCATCCATCCTCACCACTTATTTAATACTTAGAGAAAGTTTTTCTTACTGTTGTGGATCTGGAAGAGCCCAGTCTGAAACGGCAAAAAATAATTTCTGCTACAAATCTTCCAAAGCCATGTAAAATTCCTGCAATTTCCAACATGATTTAAATTGTTACAAGCAGCAAAACTGCAGTATTTACAGAGTATTACAACAAAACCTCACACAATATTTAAATGGGTCACAGTGCAGTAAACCACTACATAGAACACTGAGAAATTAACATAAAAAAGAAAACATCAAGGGCAAGGGGAATTCTAATACTCTGAAATGCATCGACAAAAGCTAAACCAAAGCTATCCAAGCAAATGTATTCCCTCTGCTTGGCTTTCATGGGTGAAAATATATTCTGTGGGACAGAAGTATCTACTTTGAAAGAGAGCTCTTACTTCAAAGTTTCTTTACTATGCTTTCTTCAAGAGAAAGACAAGAAAGAAGTAAGTTGTAATAAAGACACCCTATTATGTCTTGACTAATCAGTGAATCAAGTCCCTTTAGCTTAGCTTGTTTTCTTTGTAGGAGCAAAACTTGCAATACATTGACAAGTGACACAAGGAAAATCCCAATTCCTTCAGACAGAAATTTTATCTCAACTTTTGGCACTGATTGAGCACTGGATCCCAACTACAGTAAACACACAGAATGTCAGAAGTCTGTGTGTGTGTGTATCTGTATTAATTTACATTAACAGATTAATACTTTTCCAGCAGTAAATAAACTATGCTATAGTTACCGAAAAGGAAACAACAGGCCTTCAGAACAGCAGAAGCTGGGACATCAAAAATTAGTAGCTTTCATTGCACTTTTCAGTGCACACAGATGGGCAACTTAGACTTGCTAGAGGTTCAGGACTTCCCTCTAGTTTATCAATAACATAATCAGCACGACCAAAGAAAAATTCTGGTAGAACTTAAGAGGGAAAGCACCAATAGTTACCTGTAGTTGAAAAAATTCCCCCAATAATGCCACAGAGCCTCACTAAGAACTGCCAAAAAGGCATGTGTTCTTCTGTCACTGTCACCATAAGTGAACTGATATCATACTTCATGAATATTCCTGACACCCCATGGCTGCCAGCCGCATGGTTAATTACTCTTTCCTGAAAGAGGAGAGACACACAGGTTAGTCACTTCTTTTTCGTCACACAGAAACCAGTCTTAGTAGATGCGATGACAAAGAGCTTCTTAATCAGAGTTACCCATCAACAGAAGACCAGGGAACATCAAGAAAACTTTGGTCAGTACCTTCTGAAAATCAAGCAATATTAAATAACAACTGACATTCCTGGTCACTGGTCTTCTGTGCTGCACATCGGTGTTCAAGGTCAGGCTCTGCTACTATCATCCTCTCAGGATCTGCTTACATGGTCCTTTAAACAAGGGTGTTTATAACTAGGATGCTTTTGATACCTATGAGGATAAGTGCCACAGTCTTGGTCCAGCCTGTGAGCTCCAGTGAGCACACTGGTATAATACAGTGCCCCAGCTCTTCCCACTTTATGCACTACCATTAATCACTTAACTCAGGATGAGACCTTTGGGAGACACTGAAGTTGCTGAACAGCCTTAGCTACAGCTGTTTTCCCAGAGGGGGTATGTACATCGACATACTGCATCTAAGACTCAGCAAGTCTCAGGGCAGACCCTGAACTGGAGTGTGCCGTAACGGAAATTCAGAAGCTTAAGTTAACTTAGACCAATGCCATTTTTTTTTCCCCTCAGTGAATACTTACATATATGCCATAATCCATTATTTTGATGGGGGGGGGGAAGTAAAAAGGTCAATGCTTCTGGGGTCTGAAAACTGAACCAGTATTAAGCCTCTTCAAAATTTCCGTCAGCTAGGTCATTCCAGACAACAGTCACACAGCAAGAAATACACCTCAGTAAAAATAACTAACGCACCACGATTACTCTAAACAGATCAGATGCTTCACTCCTAATCCAAGAACTTCCACAGTTGCTTCTAATTTCTCCAAATTCTTATACCAAAAGACCCCAAAGAGGATAGTGGCTCCTATAAATCTCTGCGGTTTTACGGTTTTAAAAAGGTTTCAGAAAAAAAAAAAAAAAACAAGCCAAAACACAACTCAACACAATCTTAAGTTTCTTTCAAAAGTTTCCTATCATTTTGTTGTTAGTGAAAGGTGTTGATAAATGCTCTGTCAAGTAAATCCGGCTGAAAATATACAAGGGCAGCAGAAAAGAACATAACTGACTGAAGACAAACTCAGCCATGTCTATGCTAGTAAGAGCAAAGAAAACAGACAAGCAAGACTGAACAAAAAAGCAATATATCACAGCTCCATTTCATCTGCAGCTTTAACAGTCTGTGCTCAAAAACCATGCAGAACACAGTACAAAATAAAAAGCAGAATAACATTTTGGAAAATAACAGACTAGGCAACTTTTCCTTCAGCTAATGTTGACATAAATCACACTGATTCTATTGCCACCAAATCAAAGTAAAAAGGATGTCAAAAAAATGCATCAGTTGTGATTCCAGGTCACAGAAACTTTGCAATGGTCAAAAAATCAAACAAATAAGAAAACTTCAAACCAGAGTGCTTTCTGTATTTCAAGAGCATGACAATATTCAGCAGTAGAGGATGGGCTATCAGGCATACTAAGAAGGAAGAGAAGACTGAAGGTAGTCAAACAGAACCTTGGCATTGGCAAGGGACAAAATTTTTTTGGTTTTCCACTGTTGTTCCCTTAGGCCCTATTGGTCTTTTGAGGTCAGTGGTGAAAAAAGAATACAAAGTCAAAGAGAACACCTAAAACCCCACCCTTAAAAGATACATAATTCTTCTTCTGCAAACCATTTTGGTTTGAGTCCAGCTTCTCCTGCTGCAGAAGTATAACTAGCAGAAAACAAATACATAAATAATAAATATAACCTGTAGAAAACAACTAGCTCTGCATCAGGTATCTCAGATATCAGTGAAGTCTTGCTAGAATTAATCTTTTTAACATTAACACAGTTACTCAAAAACCAATAACAGTGGAGATGATTCTGCCCACACCTTTCAAACCCTGCTTCCCAGTCTGTTCATCACGGACAATTAAACCTCGTTGGATTCGAGACTTAGCCATGGTTAGCTGACCACCCTTCTCCAGGTTTGCATGTGTGCCAACTCTTCTGAAATAAATGGACTAAGTAGTCCAGTGTTAACTTCTCTTAATAGCCTTTCCCAGCTCATCTGCTAGGGGTATTTGGTTTCCAGAGCTCCACAGGCAACAGGACTACCTGCTGAGACAGCGAGAGCAGGCAAGTACATAATGTCATTGTAACTCCACTACTCACAAGCTTTCCTCCTAAGCAACCTGTGACTGTTGCAACTTCAATGAAAAAAAATATTTCCCCACAAAAAAATTAACGAGCTAAGACCATACAGTTAATATTGTGCCATCTTTACAGCAGGAGAGAAAAATTTAATAAAAGATGAAAATAAACCACAGTAAGGAGTAAGATAAGCAGTTGACTGATGTCCAGAAATTTAAGGAATGCCTTAGTTGTTGGAGAGATTGTGCAGAGGAAACAAAGCAGATTGCTAGCCTAGCAGGAAATGGGAGTATATTGCATTATGAAATTCCTCTTCATTCCTCTTTCTACTCCAGCTTTCATGAATTTTAGAGTGAACCTTTCCCTTCAGCAAGCTGCATGTCCCAAGTTGAACCCCAAGACATCACCCCTATCCTACTTCCCCCAGCTATGTATTTTTCAGAAGCACAGTATAGAATTGTGAGGAAATAAAAAAGATTTTTGTCCCTTGGAAAACATCACAAACTGTACTACAGTGAACTGTCACCCTAATCTCTGAATTTCCTTTCAACCTCAAGACTTCCTCCCACTTTATCTCTCATTTTTAATTAAGCTTTTCGCAAAGGTTTTTCTTCTTTGGCTTTTGAATAAAAGATCAAAACCGAGTTCAAATGTCTGCAAATGAGACATGTAACTAGTACACATAAGGTCTTCTTATTTACAGCAGTCATTAAAATCAGCACCCTGTGATTTGCCCATGTGCTATGCTGCAGTAACTACTTTCTTTACGGATTCAGAAGCAAAAGCCTCTTGGAGCCCCAAAATGGAAGCTCTCTAGTCTGGATAATAATTGAAGTTGGTGGTTCAACAAAGATTGAACATGACAGCTGAGAGACAGATGCTTTTTGTGGCATTAGGTTTTCATACAAACTACCTTTGTTTCCATTGCTAACACTCCACAACCAAGTTCATGACATTCCAGTGATCTGCATTTTCTTGTTTGCTTCCCACATGGATAAAAAGCTAAAAGTGGATTAAATATTTTTAAAGCTACACACAAGATTACAGATCTAAGACCTCCAGGCTTTCACCACCACCGTTAGCGCCAGTGGAGTTCCCAAAACCATGGCACAGCTAAGTCTCTGTTTTCACACTTGAGCTTTTAGGAACAACCATTGTTAAGATTTTTCTTTGCATGGTTTTCTCTTACTTCTACTTACCCTTTCTGTCACTGAAAATTGATGAGTTTCTGCTGAAATTTTATACGTATGGAGTTTGGTTGGCACAACTGTGATAAAATATTGGAACATTTGGTTGTCTAGAAGAGAACAAATCTCACTGTTGAATTAAGCACAGTCAAAGACCATCTAAGACATTAACAAATAAATCGAACAAATACTACTTAAAATAGTTACTTGGATAATCCGTTTACACTAGGGACATTTTTCAAGGACTCACAGCACTGCCAAGACTACTTCAGCACCATCTCCATGAACAGTTAGTTTCCATGGGCAAGTCCTACATCACATTTGTACTTGGAGAAATTTACAAGTAATGAAAAGATCCATTAAGATCAGACCACTCAAAGCTATAATGAAATGCACAGATAGTGGTTTCCAGGGCACTAGAACTGAAAAAGTTTCACACAGTCACATTTTGCAGGACACATCTCAACACTGGTTTGAACAGACATGAGCCACTGAATTGCCTATACAATGCTGGAAGCCCTTCTAAACTCATTATGATTTTTCTCTTGATTAGACAGACTTATGAAGAATTCTTCTAGGACAATCAGCACACATGCATTTACTATTGCTCTGTCTTTGTGCAATTCCCTAAAAGAACAAACACTGACAGACTGAAGCAATTTGTTTCAGCTATATAGAGCTATTCTGGCGGGAACAGCCAATGGCCTGACTTTGAGCCAGCAGCAGCTTTAGAAGGTTCTGGGGATCACTCTCAGAGGATGAGCCATAGTTCAATAAGGTAGGTTACCATACCCCTTTACTTATAGATAAGGGAAAATGATACACAAACCCTTCCTGTAGTAGCCTCACAAAATACACCATGGAAGTGACAAACCAAATACAGGAATAGCATCCAAGACTCCTGATGCTGATTTTTTAAAACCAAATCAGACTTATTTTTCCCTGTTATGCCAACACATCTATGAAACTCCACTGTAGCATTGCTGCAAAGTCCTTTACATGTTCAGACATACTGTAACTTCAACGTAACGCAAAACTGGAGGAAACTCAGCAAAACTGGAGAAAACCAGCTTCAGCAAAGCAGCAAAATACAGCAATACTGATATTAAAAATAAATGTCTATTTAAGACATCATGTACGTAATTGAACAGTGCACTTCTCGCTACCCATTTTAGTAGGATATGCCATTTATCATTAATTTTACATTTTAAATGTAATTATTAGAAAAATACGGAAAATACGATGCTTTTTTCAACACACAACACTTACGGTCTGATGCTATTTTTTCTGTTCCATCCAAAGGATTAATAATTCCTGGAATAAGCTCTCCAAATGACAAATGATCTATTCTATGAGAGAAATTATAGGCTGAAAGACAATACAAAGAAATGAACATTTTAAAACTGTGAGATTCTGTACTCTTCTCTGAGAAAATGAGGCACCCACTTCTCCACGCTGGAAAGCACATCTGTCACAGGGTGCACTTAACTGCATGTACACTGTGACTGCATTGATACATCTACGTACATGTTTCAAACAAACTCAAGTCCAATGTGTTTATCAAAGAAATTCAGTTTCTCTAGAAAGGAGCTTCTAAAACAATTTATAAGTCTGTCTGAATCAACCCTGGAGCTAAAGAGAGTCAAAACTTCATGACAGGAAATTTCTAGCTGGCCAAATACTGATGTTACTCTACGGTTCAGGTTCTCGTATGTAATGGTATTAAAGATTACAGTTTCATAAATGAAACATACAGAGGAAGCATAAGGCAACTACCAACTTACCACATTGACTGATTTTGTACAGGTATTTAAGCTGTATAGTATTATATGCTTGTGTTGACATAAATTCGTGGGCAGACATTTGGAGGTTGAACCTACATCAAGTTCATTTTTCAGAGTAAGTCACCCTTGCCTCACATTAAGGACGGCAGCAATACACATTTAGTATCTAGAATTATAACCTAAAAAATGAAGTTTCTAAGGACAAAGGTCAGAAAATAAGGAAATAAGTAGTTTGGACTGAAATACAAGAATTTTGTATGGTATCTGCATTACAACAAAATACATCTGAGATTCCTGTGTTATCATTACTGTACAAGCAACCTAAAGATAATACACTAGTAGTGCTAAATGTACGAAACTGAGTCTCCGCTGAGTTGTAACATTGCAGAGTATCTGTCACTTCTCTTCTACAATGTAATTGCCCAGCTAGAACACCTTTGGAACAGGAACCTACATATGAACTAGGAGACAGCAGTCTGAATGAAATAATACTGATTTGTATAGAGATCATAGAAAGAACTTACACTCGTGGCTTACAAGGGCTGCCAAGTGTGCATGGCCTCGAGGGTGTGGTATTGCCCTAAAAAAAGCAAGATATGTTTTATGAAAAATCTATTTAACGAATCCACACAAAAGACAGTTTTTGTGAACAGGACTATACAGAAAAATTACCTCTCCCCCTTTATTTCTATAAATAATTTATATAAATATGTATATTAAAGATATATGCATAGATGTAACATACATATGTTTTATAAATATATGTTTTTATAAATTGTGTGCATCTGTGTAAAAAGCAAATAAATACATTTTTCTTAGTGCAGAGTACAGACAGCCTGAATGACAAAGTACAGACACATCAGACTCATGAAAACCCTCTTACACAAAGTCAGTGTCTTGCATTTTTAGAAATGTGAAAACCACATTAAGACACTGGTCTACTAGAAGAGCCACCAAGGCCAACCACAAGGAAAGCTGCAGAACTGCTCAAGTGAGTAACGAAAACTTCACTGTGCTTGTTCTTAACTATGCTCTGCATTTGCCCCTTGACTAAGCAGGTTAACCTCAGGTCTGAACACTTGCTTGTAGACCTGCAAAGTACAATGCAGAGGGTGGTAACAGTGTGAAGAGCCGAAAAAAAAGGTGCAACTCTGTCTGCGAAGTAGCAGTCTCTCAGCCACGCTTCATCCTTATGGGTTC
>NW_008627360.1:0-14101 GCF_000691845.1 Merops nubicus | reverse complement strand
TTCCCTACTTAGCTTAAGTTAAATTGTTACCAAATGCAGGATGAGTTTTGGACAAGCAGAAGGTGGAGAAAGACAGTGAGATCAGCCAAGACAGGACTACAATAAATAACCAAGAAATAAGATGGCCAGTCAGAAAAGCCATAAAAAAAAAAAATAACCAACCACAAACACCAACAAACCTATGAAAAGGGGAAGAGCAATGTAGCAGAAGCACAAACTTAATGATGAGCAAAAGGAAGCAAAGGAAAGCAAAAGATTCTTCAGAAGAATAAGAACTAGAGACAGGAAGAGAGAAGTGATGGTAGTACAGATGAAAGGCTGAAATTACCAACCCTGAAAAGGGCTTGAGAAATTGAACATCTGGGGGCAAATCAGACCAGACAGAAGTGACACTTGGAGAAATAGCCACACAGACAGCAGCTGGAATTGCATGTGGATAAATTAGAGTACAGATGGCACGCTACTCTGGCAACAGAAGTGGCAAGAAGGCAAGTAAGGACAGCAGAGCTGGAGAGCACAGAGGAAAGTTCAGAGGTTTGTGTGTGGTGTATACAAGCTAACACCAAAGCTATCACAAAGACTCTCTGCAAACAGACGTGATCTGACATTTAGCTCCCTATGGTTCTACACCTATGTTATCCCAGCACTGAAATGGCACAAACCTACACTTCACCCATGTTAGCAAGCTGTGTACTAACAGAAAGGGGGAGCTTGGACAGGCCCAAAGAGTGGAGGCAAGGACAAGCAGTCCACTCCACGTCATACACCTACACAGGAGTTTTCATTCTGTGAGAAACTGGAATTCATAACCACTACAATGCAGGCAACAATGCAGTGTTTTAGTAACTTATAAATAAATTTGGGGTTAATTATGCAAGAAAAGATCCCACAATGGAAAATACCCCCAAAGTGTGTGTACCAGAAGGTTAATAAAAAAACAGCCAGTAACTTAAGTGTAAAAGCATTGACATGTATATACATGCATGCACTGTATATAATATAGAAGTCAATTCCTTTCTTTTTCTTTTCAGGAATTGAACAGAACATACTTGCCCACAGTTATGTGAAAATTCCCTGCCACTTTATTGACATAGAGATGACCATGAATTCTGCATGCATCTGGAGATTGCAATGAATTATCTTCCCTGTTTAAACAAAAACAACATAAAGAGTACTTGAAAATATTCACTGTAACAGAAATAACAGCGGTACAATTAGATTTATTTTTCCACCATAAAGATAAGGTATTATCATCTACATCTCTTTACTGTATTCTTCTGGAATTATAGCAGGGATGCTAGAAGGGAGGGAAACAAATGAAGGTCCCCCTGCTGAAACCAGTAAGCTTCTGTTCATACTTGTATTCAGAGATCTGGCCTACAAAGATCACCTTATGATACCTGAACGCAGGAGCAGAGAACTTAAGACCATAAGTATATCTTGCTGCTCTGCGGATTTTAAAAATTTTTTTTAATTACTTCATCCAAAAATGGTTTGTTGGAAAATTTTTATGCTACAATGAACAGAACAAAATATAATAGTCTTGTTAACAACAATGTAGCAAGAGCAGCTTCCACCATTTATTTTTTATGAAACCTTCCTTTTCCCACGCTTGTTGGAATGTCCACAACTCAGAACACATTTCTGAATCTGCTCCCTAGAAGGAGATGGGGAAAAAAAACCCACCACAACAGTTTTCTTAAACACATCTCCAGCATAAATTCCATTTCAAGTACCACACGAACAAGTAACAGAGAAGCACAGAAGCACTTCATGTATCTGAACACATCAAGTAATTGAGAAAAAAGATTTTTTGAGCTCTCTTCAACCTTGTTTTAGGAAGAAAGGATGTATTTAGTCCTGAAACAAGGAGATTACAAGATGGAAAGCGCATACAGTGTTTTGGTGTTTGTTTTATTTATGGATTGCTTGTGTGGGGTATTTTGTTTGTTTTTAAGGGGAGAGGAATTTCAGCTTTCATGTAGAAAGTGTTTTCTCCAAGAAAAAACAAATTAAAAAAAAAAATCTCATTGCATTTAGATTCAGGTAGATCCATGTCTTCCACATTTTAGTCTCTCAGCATTTTGTGGGTACCTGAAATGAAGTGTAAGCAGCAAGTTTTCTCCACACAATTTTAATAGTGCTATCTTCAACCGGGGCATTTACTAACAAAGCACATTTTTATTCAGAGGCAGATTGTTTTAAAACCATGAAGTATCAAGTCACAGCTAATAGCAGGACTGCTTTAAAAAGTTACTGGATAGAAAGGTATTCTTTCATTAAAAAAAAAAAATCTCGTTTAATATTGCTTTGGCATTACTAATTCACTTTAAAAAGGAAGCATCAGACGAAATGGACTGAAAAGGTGTGCGTCTGTATTATGTGTACATTTATGTGTGTGTCTGTATTATGTGTACATATATACATACACTACACGTATAAAACCTGGAAACCTTCTCCAGATTGGAAACCCCATAGGTTTTCATAAAACAACAGCTCTACAAAGCAAGTATCAAGTATAATATTTTAAACTGCAATAAAAAACAGTAAACTTTTATTTTCTTACAACTTTATCTTCTGGGGGGAAAGAAAAATAAAATCATAACCACAATGAAATGTGAAGCCTAATTAAATAGGGCACGGGAAAGGGGGAACGATAACATAACATCCCAATTTTCCTTACCGTGGTGGCAGTGCTGTAGAAGCACTTTTAAAAGCACTTTTGAATATCACGTCTTGAAGAGAGTGTTCTTCCTGCAGCCTGCTCTGAATCAGCTGCAGCACCCTAAAGATTACAGACAACTGTAAAAGCATGGAACAGTAAAACAAAAAGGAACTTCACAATTAATTATCAGCTTCAGTTGCAGATTATAAATCAAGAAGTTAACAAGGTTCATTTCAGTACTAAAGTGTTACCTTAAACTTTGAGAATGATGTTTTAAAGAGAGCTTAACGCTCTGATGTTCACAGCAGTGTGTTATCAAAATACTGAAACTAGCCAGACACCCAAATAAGCTTCAGGCTGTATGACAAGATTATCAGTATAGCAATCACACACATAACCAAGCTATTCCAGTTTAAATGATAAACAGTGTGTCAGTTCAGTTATAAGAAAGGCTCAAACTCATCTGCTTTCAGAAGAACATGCCCATTCGTTAACCATGGCTCAGCTCTGACATTTAGATACCAAGCTATCTCTGTTACACATCTGAACCCATAATTAAAACCTGTGCCACCAAGCATTCATTTGGAAACATATTTGAACAAGTCCATACATCTTCGCTTGCAACTGCACGACCCAATTCCACAAGTAACTCCAAAGCCAATTTTTTCCATCGCAGCGATCTCAAATCACAGGAAAAGCAAAGTAAATTACCTTTCCACAGGTTTGCACTCTTACATTAAAAGCTGTTAGACCCAAGACAGTTCTGTCACGTGACTCTGCTGTACCTTAAAGTCATTTCCAGTACAAATAATACAAACCACAGGCATGAATATCAGTGCTTTACCTTTGCCATTCTTTTTGTTGTGGGCTGAGATCAAATACTACCTGAAACAAAAACAACACTGAAAAACGCAGAAAGCACTGAAGTCCCATTTATGAAACTCAGAAGGTAACTGAGGGATGGGGAGTTAGTATAGGTTTCACACTTGGTACCACATCCTGGAGTTAATGAAAGGGCCCTGAACTTTAAATAATGTACTTAGTGTTCAAGTATGTAAATTTCTGTCCCTTCTCCCCTCCCCCCAATTATTCACTTGTTTCCATTTATAACTTCAGCACCCTTTCCTAAAGCTCACATGACTCAAGTCGGCAGTCTCTGCCCTTCTAGCCTTTGACTAACATGGGCTAGAAAAATAGTGAAATTGCCACTCTCTGCTAAGCAGAGGAGCAATCTTTGAAAGACAAGGGTCCAAGTGCAGACTGTTTATTTCTAGGGTCATCTCCCATTGAGTGCTTCTTTAAGACAAGCTACCAGACCTGCTAGACTTCAATCAGCACAACAATACTACCAGTAACATCTGTACACCAAATTCAAATTATGTATTGTCAATGTTGATGCACTCCCAACAGTAAATCCAATGGCAATTAATGCCCAAACCTATCCAGATGAATGGCCAAAAGAGATCAAGCACAGGAACTTTTCCCTTTCTAAGATTAATACCACTGAGGCAACTTCTAGCATGCAGCAGCTACAGCAGTGAAGGGATAACAAAAGGAGGAAATGCTCCAAGGAGAACAAACAAATAAAACCAAGCTTCTTCCCCTTCCTCAGTGTGTCCTTCCATTCAGCCACCTCCTCCTGCTCACACACATGGAGGAATTTGGACAAAACTGTTATCATTTAGAATATGGTTCAGTTATTAGAGAATGTCAGAATTACAGCAGGTGGTTATGTTCTCTAGGAGGTTTTCTGTAGATGACAGATTACTTCACACAGTTAATTGCTTTGCACAGCACAATTACTTCAAAGCTTACTGTATTAAAATAATTTTAAGAGCACAGGCCTACACACTTCCAGAGCCTTCAGTTCACAATACAGACATTAAATGAATACTAACCCATCTTACGAACCTTAATGTCCCTCCACATTATAAGGATATCATGGTGACTTTCTACCCCTTCTTAGAATTTTAAAAAGAAAATTGATGTAATTGCTTTTTATGAGAGCTCTGTCAGTTCTCCTTCCATATCAAATATTGTTAGCATTTACCTCTGCAATTTTCACATGTGAAGATAACCAGCTGTAGAAATCACTAGTTTGTTAAAAAGCACCAATATGGGAGTTTGCTGTATGGAAATCTACTCTGTTCACAAAGAGAACATGCAGAAATCCCAATGCTAGCCTCCTTCCTCTAGCAGATCCCTGGGATAAGCACTGCAGAACTCACTCAAGGATACTTGGGGAGGTTCTGTGCAGCCTAGCTGTGGGCAAAAAAAAAAAATACATGCAAGCAAGCCAGCCAGCTGGCCCAGCAGCACTCTGTGTCAATGAAAAAGCAATTTCTTTTTTAAATAAAGAGGTAAGAATCAACTTACTGGTTCATAGATTAGTCCATCTGCAGAGGAGACCATTGTTTCTGCTAAATCCAGAACATCAGCCCCCACATCTGTTTTAAACAGGGAGAAAAAAAATTAAGTATCACACAGATTATCATAAACTAACAAAAAAAACCACCCCAGACCTTCAAAATTAAAATTAAGTTTTCAAAGTACAGTGCTAAACTCCTTCCTTGTTAACAAAGTCCAAACCAAAAAAAATCAAATCTGTCACGAAGCAGATTATTGGGAGGCAGCAAGAAACCACAGAATCCTGCTTTTCAACCTATTGTATCAGAGTATCATCAACAGATGCACTGTGACCAGAAACAAGCTTTTCAGATTTGCAGTATTTTCTCACCGATGTAACACCTTCAGAGATGCTGTTTGAACCACATATACAAGTTTTCTAGGATCTGCTATTCACAAATATTTTTCCTTGTTTCATAATCACTGAATCCAAACCAAGACTAGTCAAAACAGACTAGTTAATTTATTTCTCAAATTAAAAAAAAACCACAGAATTTTCAATATTTTTAATGCTAATAACTGAAAAAAAAATTAAGAATAAGAATGGATGACTTATGAATTAATACTTGTGAGGAAAGCACAAATTGTACAGTACTGATGCACCACGCAATTAATGCAAGGTTTAACCTAGCTAAAAAAGTGAGTCTTGAAGATTTACTTGCATTCCTGGTGGAAGTGGTATTCTTCTCTTTCTCAGTCCAGGACAACCAAAACCAGTACATACAAATAATGGTTCAGTGCCTAAACGATGTCAATAGAATCGTAAGCATTGCCTTTAAACAAGAAGGCATCAGTATGTTCATCAGAAATATTAAATTACCCAAGAGTTCCAGTACGGTAATAGACCAGGTTAATATTTGCCAAGTTCATAAATAAATAAAAGTTGTGATAAACTCCTGCTGCTGAATTGTGTTTCACAACGAGCTTTTAGAATATTCCAGCTAGAGAGAGACTGGAACAACATATCTTTTTTTTTTTTTTGCTGGCAGACAAAGCAAAGTTTTGCAAGATATGAATGAGATGACAAACATTTTTCTTCACATTCACCACTTCTTTCACTGAATTGTACGCCATCAAGATCAGTACATGGCATCAAGATCAGAAGAAATACCACTGTTAGAATACTCTGAACGATAACCAATTATACTGCAAGCAAATGCATAATCTCAAAAGTCCTTAAAAAGTTTAAAAACTTTTACTGCTGGAATACTTACATTGACACCTCATGGCAACTGTAATATCAATATTGATTCTTAACTTACTGGAACAGAAAAAAAAAGCAAAAAGCTAATAAGTAACACTGAGTACAAGTATTATGAGTTATATCACTAGAACTCTCAGATTACTTGCAGAAGCATAGTCAAATAAAATTTACACCAATAAACATAAATTTAAGCTATTTAAAAATCTGGGTGAACCAAGATGGGCTTTTAATTATTAAAGCACCAATGACCACTCCTAACTCATAAGATAAAAGCATCAGATTTCCCTGTTGAATTTTACTATGAAACTCCTAACAGATTTTTGGCACTATTACTAGACCAAGAGTTCGTCAGATTCACATTAAGAATATATAGTTTTTGATATTTTACTCTTTTTATTTTCAACACAACTACGACACTGCAATAAATTCCACAGAATGAAGTGGATTAGGACAATGCAGGAATTACCCATCTAAAACCAAGTAAATATATGAGCACCTTCTTCCTGTTTTGTCCTCAAGGCAGGCCATTGTACTTCTAATTCTGATCAGAATTCCTCAGGACAGTGACATTCAGGATCAGGCTGAGAAGCTGCTAAAACCAGTTCCCAGAAACTGCTGCCATGTCATAAGGATTGCTGGTTTTGCTGACACCACTTCCCAAAAAAGCTCTTTTCTCAGCGATGCTCCCATATTATAATACCAAAATGTCTTTTACGTTAAGATCATTACCCTGAAAGTTTCCATAACTGAGGGAGGTCAAACATAGTTCTTCCCCTCAGGGGAAAGCAAAACCCAAACCTAACACCCCAAAAAACTCCATCACAGCAGAAGTCTGATTATTTGGCCTTCCTCAATATTCTGGCATTTCTGAATGGGTTTCGTGTTAGTTTCACAGAAGTCATTTAAACTTTAAAGAATAAATCCCCTCACTATAGTTATATAGTCCTTTCATCTCCAGGGAGCTTCTTCTGCAAACCTGGCTGACCACAAACAAATCACATAAGCAAGGGAGTCAACACTGGTTCACCTTGGGATCAGACATGGTCAGTAGACAGGAGGAAAGCAGTTACAGAGACACTGTTCTCCATTGGTTTAAACTGTCACAGAAATGAAGGCTGAACCCACAATCAAGCTGGGAAAAATGGAAGCAGGACATCTCCTAAGTCCCCTAATAATCTCTTCAACACTAGACTATCCTTCCTGTGTGAAAGCCTCACTAGGGAAATAACCTACTTTAGCAAAGACCTAAATGTGAAACTCCCATCTGTCTGAACTCCAATTGGATTTACTCCAACTTGATCTTGCTATACGTCTCCCTTAAATTTCTTGGGCTTTTTTGGTTTCGGTTTTTTTTTTATTGCAGAAATCTTTGCTATTTCTAACGTGCAAGGCATACAATACTCTTTAGCTTGTTACCACAGCAACTACTCAAAGAGCTTTTAAAGTTATTACAGTTCCAGACATGATTATTTAAATGTGTTCAGCGCACAAGATCTCTACCAACTCTACATGGACTCATGGGTGCCTGAACACCTCAGGAGGAAAGGGGAACACAGTCCAGACAAGCACATGAAACCAACAGCAAATGCACTGTCAGTTGGTCTTGGAGGCTGTAACTGGAAGCAAGATCAGGAGTGATCTCTAGATAACACAGCCAAAGTTCTGAGTGCTCAAGGTTCACCTCCTACAGCACAAAGTATAATGGCAATATGCTAACTGTATGAAGTAGAGTAAGCACCATGTGAATGTGGTGGGTTCTCACAGATGATGTGGAGTTACATCTTACAGTGTACTCTGAATTGCTAGCGAACAATTCCTTAGGGGATTCCAACCATCCTATTCTGATGACTTCATTGCAGAAATCTCAGTTTCTCTTCTTCACAGATTCAAGAAAAAACCTCAGATCAACTAACAGGAGAAAAATCAAGTCCTTTAAGTATTTAACTTTTTATTTCAATCATAAATTGCTCAAGTCACATGACATTTAAAATCTATTCTATCCTGAAATGCAGACAACTTAAATTTTAAAAGGAACAATAATGAATAAAGATTACCTAGTAAAATCCTTGTCTACTTCATATTCATATTTCATCCATGTGTCCTGATACACCGTGAATTCCATTACAGTCAGGAAAGCTATAGTTGTAAATGCTATCAGAGAAACTGAGTTGTCAAAAGGAAAAAAAAAAACAAAAACACACATTTAGATTGTGAAAAATACTCTTCAGAAACTTAAGCAGAACCAAACTAACATTCTAGAACCCAAGCATTACCAGTACAACATTGGTATCTTTGATTTATAAATCCATAAGCTGCTCTTACAAAAGTGTTTTCATGCCTATAGTGTTTGGCTTTACATAGGAGAGGAAAAGCACAAGTCCTGTCTTTGCATCAAGACAGAACTTTTTACATTAAGCACAGTGGCATACTAGTATGATGGGCAGACTGTGAAATCCCTATACAGAAGGCTTAAGAACAGGCTAGATCCTCCTCTGCATATAAAACAAAATGCTCACAAATCACTGTCAGGGATGGTCCAGGCAAAGTCAATCCTAAATTCAAGCACAAATGAAGGTGCACCCTGAAGTCCTTTCAAACCTTCACTTGTCGACGAGCTAAGTTTTTATACCATATTTTTTTATAACTAGTTCTAAAGCCGAGAAGTAATCAGACAAGAGAAATAATATACACTATATATACACACTGTACAGCTAGAAAAAGGTGCATTGATTGTATTAGTTGTGTACAGCTGCACAGTCAAGACTCCCAGCCCAATATTTCAAACAATTCTCCCTCTGGTGATATGGAACATGCAGTTGAAGCATATCTGTTCTACCAACAGCTAAATGAGTGAAGAACTGATCTGAAATTATTTTTAGGAAGAAAACTAATTGGTATATTTTAATTGTATGTGCCTCACCTTCAAAGTAGCCTATTCATCACACTTGCAAAGCTGTACAAGGCAGAGGGAAGATCATCCTGCTGCACATAGTCAGTAACAGATGCACAGGAGTACCTGCTACACCCCTTTTATTAAATCATGGCTTTTGTTAAGTTGAAAAACACCCTTCAGTTATGGAGCACAGAAGTGATCCTGTACATCTTGTACATCTTACTGATAGTATGTTTTCCATCTACATTCTGTGGAGTATTCCTATGGAGTCTGTGAAGGTCAGCTTGAGAAAAAACAAGCCTGTTGTTGACAGCTTCCATTCACTACACAGTGGTCTACAGCACAGGGGTGGCAGGAGGGGCATTAAGGCACTGTCCCATGGGATCAGAACAGAAACCACTGACTGCAGCTCTGGCTGTCACACTGATCAGCAACACTGCAAGTGCCAGCTTTCAGCTGAAGCTACGTAACAATCAGATCCATGAAAACCTTCATGTCAATGCATACTGTGAAAGCAGATGCAGTAAGCCATTAATTATTCTGGGTATCAATTTCCCTTTAGAGCCCAGCAGGCCAGACTCAACTCAGCTATGCAACAGGGAAGGTGGAGCCATACTGCCTCTATCCAAAGCCACAAGGAAACAAGTAGAGCTGTAGCTGCTTTCTGGTTAATTCTGAGCAGAAGAATTTGTGCATCTGAACAGGAAAACGTAGAGTTTCCAAAGACAGATCCTCTTTTCTGAAGGGTCTCTCAGCCCCAGAGCTAGAGTCCCAGCCCGTTTGAGAGACTGATACTTCTTTTGCAAGGGGTTTGAAGGAACTGAAAGTCTGAGAATGGTCTCTGATGTGATAGGGATGCAAAACATATGTCATGGTTACAGGGGCTGGGACCAGTTTATCCTTATGTGGGTAGAACCAAAACTGTGTATTCTATACTCTCTCTGTCAGTGCTCATGGGCTGTTAACAAAATCATGGGTAGCAGCTGCCCAGGACAGACCTCACACCCCAGGCTATAACAGGTAAGGAAAGAGGTCAGGGGAGATGTTAACACTTCCCACCCAGCAGGAGGAGTCCTCCCTGTTAATGGGCCCATCTATGCCTTGCCCCATGACTCATACAGAACTCCCCCCAGGAGCTATTTCTGTTTAATGGACCATCAAGGACCCACTGCATGACTCATAGACTGATATCAACCCATTGTGAGATGCTCCACCCAGGGGGAGGAGCCAAGTGCTCCCACCTGGATATAAACTGGGGTTCAGGACAGCACGGGGGGCCTTACCCACTGGATTTCCAGAGGACAAGAGCTACCAGATCTTTTCTACGAGACCACTGTTTCATCTGGACTGCTACCACCACCCTAACTACAGAGTATTAGGTTGTATTCTGACTCTGCCTGTGGTTTTCCTTTGTATTATTGCTTTTATTTTATTTTTTTCTTATTAAATTGTATTTCTGACTTGTAGTCTCTCACTAGTTTGTTTTCAAACCATTACACTGGGATAACACAGAATGCTCAAGTAACTTCTGGTGTTGAGAAATCCTTAAAGCACCCTTCATGAAAGTGAAGTTGGTGCTATAATAAAAAAAAAAAAAAGGAATTTTTAATCATTTATTGTTCTTCTGCAAATTCAACTCGCTTTCTCAGGAACTGAGAGCAGCATTAAGAAAGAGTTGTTTAATCACCTCTTAGAGATTACTTTATATACAAAAAAAATTTTAATTATTAACAGACCAATTCAGGAAACATAGCAAAGTAATACAGATTCTTGTGATATTTACCTCTACACTGTAAGTGGTGCAATGACTCGCAGGTTTATCTGTAGGTTGCAACTGCTTCTTGTACTTTTTGTTCAACGGAGTTTCAGACATAATCACATGAAAGAGATTTTTTATCCTCCATTTCAAACTAACTGCTAGCAGTTTCCTATCTAACTGCAAACAATTCCAACAGTCAAGAGATGAAGTCACTATTTCCAGGTCATGTTACCTATAATCCAACAGACCTTAAAGGCATCATCTTCTGTTCAGGTACATCTAGAAAAGGTACTTTTTACAGCTGCAGCTTTTTGAGAGAAGCCCAAGTGACTAATAAGGACAGTACAATGCCTTGGAGTAAAGTGTTCAGTTTTTCAAAGGACTTTCCTTACTCTTAAAAATCAGCTACATCTTCAAGACAAAAAGCTTTAGAAAGCTGCTCTTCATCCCAATGCTTAACTTAGCCATCTCTTTGACACCTCTGGAGAAAACTTGTCCTCTTTTAGGAAAGCATAAGCTGAATCCAAGCTGCATTTTAGCTCACACTGACACAGTCTCACCCAGAAACTGGACACAGAAAAAGGCTTAGTGAGACAACACAAGAGAAAGTTTTATTACAGCCCTGGCACAGTGCACTTCCAGTTGTAACTAGTTAAAATGTTTTATAGTGAAACTTTACATTGGTTTGAGTCTCAACAGCTACATGAGAAAACAGCCCTCGAGATTAGCGATGAATGCAACTATGTGGATAAGATGCTACGTTGTTACTTGAAGGAGATGAGCTCTATCAGTCCACAAAAGAAATCAAGAAGCCAATTTTGGCTAGTTTCAAATGAACCCAGAATCCTGTCTTCCTCCTCTTGGAAGTTTCTACTCCCAGAGCATGCCAGACTGAACTAACGGCCAACATGAATCACGTCAGTGTCTCAATAAAGCCTACCTGTGCCTCCACTTGCTGAAGTCTCCACATAGCTTTCAGGAACCTTTGGAAAGGCATCCAATTCTTTCACCAGATTCAAGGTCTTCTTCCGATTCAGTCGCCTCATCTTCAGCACACTCCTCCACCTCCTCCTTCATATATTTCCTCTGAATTGAGAACAAATTGTTGTGATTAAAAGACATGAGCAACACTGTTCAAACCAACTGGCTATAGTTATAATAATAAAGCAATAATAAGACAATTGGAATCTAAGAAACGTGTTGTCACAAAACACATGCTAGACAACTGGACGGTCACTCTTATCTCAGGAAAACTGTTAAAACTGGTTTGAACACTGCTGCTTACATTCCAGCTACATCCAGCACATTCACCATGTAATTACTGTGATTCTTTTCTCACTCAGTTAAATTCTTATCGGTATTGGATATATTAAATTTTAAAAAAACAAACTTAGTCCTGAAGTAAGCTTGCTAAACAGACCTGATAATGCATGGAAGTCACTGACTGAGCAGGGAGTTATCTAACAGGCTGCATAAATTCAGGAGGATGTCAAAACTCCTCTGGGCTCCTACACTCAGCCAATGTGAGCCTATACAATATGCTGAAGGAAAAAAAAAAGTGCCTTTCACAACTTTACAGCTGTAGAGTTTTATAGTCATAATGCGATCAGCATTTTTTTCCTCTATAAAGCAAACTAAGTATGAAATCCTAGCTCCATCCTTCAGAATCCTTTTTGTCCGGGACATGATCACTGCTCCACCTGGAGTTGTTGACACCTGAAGCAGCAGGATGCTGAGTGAAATAGCCTGCCCCAGAAATACTGTCTTAAACTGTTTCCAAATTACACAGATGTGCTCACAACCCAGCCCTGCCAATATACTGCATGTTTTAACAAGCTGGCACTTCTGTTTTCCTTCTGAGGAAATGCTGCACTTTGCCCAGAACTTCTGAAGCTATGAAAACCATCATGCTTTCACTGAGAATATGTTGTATTATTGCCCTCTATTTAAAGACAAGGCAGACGAGCTAACCTACCATGCCAACGTGTGAGACCTCCCTCACCATTGGCTTGTAGAAAAATCTGTTACCTCATCTCCCCTGTTTCAAGTCTCCAGTGTGTCCTGGTGAAATTACTCCAGAGCTGTTTCTTGCTATGTACCTTTGCTGGTGCCAAGCAGGCCTCATACTGTGCGACAACAAAGCAATAGGCTTTTACTGAAAATGGAAGTTGTTCACACATGAAGACCCATTCAAGGCCTATGCCTGTGATTTCCTCACTACACAAACTCATTTCAGATCTTAGCGAGAAGATACAGACTCTGCTCTTGGTGGGAGCATCACTCGAGTCAGCCTGCAGAGACCAACAAAACAATACTGCGTATTGCAAAGGATTCAAAGAAATCACAATTAAAGCAGGCAGAGAAGACAGATACTGGAACAGAATTTTGGTTATACAGCATCACAAAAAAAAGAAAAAATCAGGAAAGCAAGATCTTTCTGTCCTTACTACATAATTGTGTTTTAAATTATTATCTCAACTCCACTCAGAGTAGCTTAAGAAGTTGGAAAACTCTGAAGCACAGATATGGCAAAGCAGCAGCTTGGACACAACACCTGGAGCCAGAACGTTCGTTAGCACAGAGGGAACACCAGACGAGGCTGTCTGCTATCCTACACAGACTGCACCAGAGTCAGCTTAGCACCGTTTCATTTTCCCCATTATCTTCTCTGCTATCACTATGTAGGACCACATCATGAAGAGGCATAAGATGAACCTAGACAATTCGACAGTACTTTACTGGAAAACTTCCTAGATCACCCTGCATCAGTGTCTATGTGGGTTTTTGTAGTCTAGCCAGCAGTATCTAATTTGTCCATTCCCTTCTGCAATCTAGGGACTCACTTTCCATTACAAACTTGGATGGACCCAATACTCTCCCCCTGCCCAGCTCAACACGCGCACCCCAGAAACACCAAGTGTAAAATGTAGAGCCCAAGGCTACTAAAGTAAGATATGATGAATTTAAGAGCCAACTGCGTTTAAAAAATAAAATAAAATAAAATCTATATATATAGCTACAGGCTTAAAAAAGGAAAACACAGAGCACAAACACCACTCGACACCAGCGCACCGCTCGGTGCGCCCGCAGCCCAGACCCACCCGAAGGGGCTCGGGCAGCCCTCGGTCTCTCGGACGCCTCGGAAGCGAAGCCGGCACGGGGTCGGTGCGTGTG
>NW_008627359.1:0-11701 GCF_000691845.1 Merops nubicus | reverse complement strand
TCTGTTTTACCCCAAACCAGGACACAAGACACCATTTTTTTATCCTTTTAGATTGCAGGCTGTTTACCTCTGACCTTGCCTGTCTGTTTGGTGCTTATCTGAATCTGACACCTTCAAATTAATGAGCATCTTGTAATAGAGAGCTTGCCAAGCATGAAGCTGTGCAGAATCGGTGCCTTAGGAGCTGAATGCAGCCTGTGTGCTGTGCAGAGCTTGACATGCTATGTGTCTGCAGTGCAGAGGAAGAGAGAGAAGGCTGTCTGCAAATATTGCTATTATTTTTAATTTATGTTCAATGCAGAGATAAGCTGCACTGAGAAAGAGGCCTGCTGTTTCTAATGGCCTGTGGAGATCAGGGGAACTTGGGCTTCTCCTGCCCCAGTTTGGCAGCCCGTTTTTGAGGTTTGCTTTGTCACAGAGTCTCTGTTGACGTGATGGCATCCATAATTCAGGGGAGCAATTTAATCGCATTACTGCACCGGTGAAAAATGTGAGCAAGACATGAAGCTCCCTCTTGGCAGTTCACCGCGTTCGGCCTCCTCCGGCTTTGCTGAAAATGCTCTGTGTTTCCTGATGAGGCTTTCTTCTTCTGTGTGCTCCAGCTCAGAGGGAGCTGACCTTTTGCAGCATCTACCAGCCGAGTCACATCCTTTACAGTGTCCAGCCCTCCTTCTCATTTTTTTGTTTTTCAGTTAGAAGATCTGTGTGCCCTCACTCTCTCCCCAAGGTCACTTTTCTGTCCCTGGGCTTGTGTCCAGGGCAGCAAAAATGCCATCATGTCTGGCCAACAGAGCTTATTTTCACATAGGTACAGGGCTGTTCTTACCTCTGGAAAAAAACCACTTCCCAAAGGGAAAAATTGCCTTTAGAGGAGAGGCAGTGCAGGGAAAAATGAGGTACATTTGCCTGCTTTGCAAAGGAAATGAAGGAGTGCATTCTGTGCTGCGGAAGGTAGTCGCCCAGCCACCCTAGGAGCAGTCTGTGGCTACACCCCGGGTTCTTTCCTCCTACCCTGGAGGGAGAACAGGCTTCTATATGTGCAGACAGTCCTGCAAAGCTCCTAACCCACACAGTGAGATCCCCAGTCTGATACAGGTCCAGCTCTTACTGCTGTGTGCTTCTTCCCTTGCCCTGAACACACCTTTGCTTCTCTCCCCAGGGTCCTGCAGCTTCTCCCCTCAAGGATCCTATAAAAGCAATTTTAGAACTTACTCAAGTGTCCGATGCTGAGGGGATGAAAATAGCCCTTCTGCCCATTCTCAAAGAATTTCCTGGTCTAAGGTAAGGCCTTTTATTGGTTTGATTTCTGTAGTTTCTTGCATGGCTACCTGCCACCAGAAGACCTATGGCAGTATTAGTCCTGCGATGCTTTTTGCAGTGTACTGGGCCAGGCACAATGCTTACCTTTGTATTTTAGCATTTGTGACCCTTTTGCACTCAGTGCTGCCTGGTCACAGATACTGATTAACATGGTTTATAACTTTGCCAGACACTAACCAGTGGAGTTGAGATGTCCTTCTTTAAAGGTGAAGGATGAATGAGATGGCTGTCAACAAAGCAGGAGTGCTATGGAAAATTACTACCTGAATGGACAATATACAGGCATGTATGTGCCCAATGTAGGTTTCAAGAACATCCTTAAGTCAGACATTTCAGAACTTTCAGGCACTTGGCTTTTGGCTTTAACACTTCACCAATCCTTTTCTAGATATAACTATTTCCACAAAATCCTAGGTGTATTCAGCAAGACTATATACTTCCATGTCTCCCAGGAAGCTGTTAACAGAAATGAAACCTGGCTTTTATTAGGAAAGTGAGATCTTAGTTAACTGCATTTGTTCCAAGTCTGTGGTTTATCACATCTATCTTCTGTTCTCATGTCTTGTGCTGTATTTTTCCAAGTTAACATGATTGCAGTTTGGAGCTCTCTATCACAGGATGCTGTGATGGCCAAAACCATGAGTAGCTTCAAATGGGGAGCAGACAATTTGTGGTAGAAAATTATTTCGGTGACTATTAAACATCACAGTCATGGTATAACCCCCAGTAAAGGAAGTCCCTAAACTGCAGACTGCCTGAAGCAAAAAAGCAGAAAGACAAAAAGAGATCATGTTATGCTTCATCTGGTTTCTATATTCTTTTCCTAAGCTTTTGCTACTTTTGAAGATGCTCTTGAGCTAAAAAGATGCTTATCTGATACAGCATAGCAATTCTTATTCTCTTACTGTATATACACATACACATATAAGTAGTAATAGATATATAGAACTATATATTTGCATGTAGTTATATATATATAAAAAATAGGAAGTGGGCATAAGTAGTACTCAGAAGAATATTATTTTGTTCCAGATCTCAGAGGAGGTCATCCTGCTGTGAGTAGAAGCACAGTTCTTGATTTCAGCAGATATCTGTATGTTTAAAACCACTTGGCTTAGACACATCTGCCCTGTTTGTCAGTCAGACTGATATGGTGTCATATATATGGTGCTTAGCAAAGCAATGCTATGTAGAACAAAAATCCTACAGCCTTCCAGATGAACAAGAAGTAGCTCCATTTGAGGGAAGAAAATGTATCAAAAATGCTCCCAAGTGGTCAAATGCAGTGTTACCTAAAACCTATTACGGTGGATATGCACCTTTTTCTAGGACAAACCTGCAGTGAAGATTTCCACGGTTTCATGGGGGTGCTGTGTGCGTTGGGCTTGGGACCCATGACCCATGACATATCCCACACAGCTCTTGTGGTATGGCCTCCTCTTTGTGACGTGGCCAGAGGGTGTCAAAAAGAGCTCAGCAGCTTCCAGTCTTTGGTCTGTTTCAGCTTAGTGATAGGAAACAAGATTTTCCCCTGGGCTTATTCACTGACCTGCCCTCTTATTCTTTTGGAAAGGAAGGAACATCTGAGTGTGGTGCTGGACGTCAAAGACTCGCTCAGCCGAGAAGACAGAGCTGCTCTCTTGAAGACATTTCATGATAACTGCAGGGAATCAGAAACAGAAGCAAACTTGCTTTTTGCAGATATAGAAGTAAACCCTAGAAAATATGGACTCTGTGGCTGCCTCTGCTGTTAGCAAAGGTAGGGGAGTGTGTGAGCATGGTTGTGTTACACCTGTACCTGCACAGGCATGGGCACTCCTGCCTGCAGGCAGCTGGAATGACTACGGCTGTAGCATCACCTCCCTGAGGTCCTTCTTTCTGTATAGGCCAGTTCTGCTTCCCTCTCCCTACCTGTGAATTTCCATGTTGAGAAGCACTGTGTTGTATGCAGTGCAGGGTGCCCAGTGCTTAGATGCATGATACAGCTTAGAGCGAGAACACAGGAGAAGACAGGGCTCTTCCTGCCCATCCTTCCCTCCTGTCTGTGCTTCCCTCAGCAAGACCTCTCCGCAGCATCCCCTTGGTCCCAGCTCTCGCCACGTGTGCTTGGGCAGGCTCTCCCAGGCAAGTGCTGCTGCCTCCTGGCAGGACATGCTGAAGGATTTTCTCCTCGGTGGTTCTTCTGGTGCCCAGAGGAGAGGTATGTGAGCCCCACTGCTGCTCCCTCCGTGAGAGCTGTGCTCATTAACTGGGCTTGATCCTGTTCAGGTGACTCCAGAGGTGAGCGTGCTCCCTCCATCCTGGCAGCAGCAGCTGGTGGCAGAAGGGGGGATGGATAAAAGTCAGAGAGATGACTGTCACTGTAAGGCCTTAAATCCCCTGGCCTGAATTGCCATTTGGAACACCTGCAATCTCCTTTCGGTTTCCCAAGGGATTCCTTTGCAGTCACAGATAGGGGATTTTTTTTTTTTTTCTTTAATAAGCTGCAGCAGATCTTGAAACTAAGCAGGTCCTTGTGGTTTAAAATACATCTTAGGAGACAACATGCAGCTGTTTGCTTCACTTTAAATAATTGACAACTCTTTTTAGTCCAAATCTGTCTAGCTTAGAGCCGGAGAATTTACTTTTATCTTTGCCAGGCCAGAGCCCTTGTCTATCAGAAGCAGTCCCCCTCAGCTAACATTTACACCAGTGACCCTCTGTTGGGTAAGCTGACTAGACCAACTATCTCAGTTTGAGAGTCCCCTTCCACCTCCTCCTCTGCTCTCCGGTATCACAATGTATTTATAGCTCCCCATGTCAGCAGATCAGGGATGAGTTACGCAGGGCTCTGACCTGGGGCCTCCAGGCACCAGCAGAGAGTGGGCTGCCCTTGTAGCAGGGAGAGAAAGCAATTAGAGAAACAATTGATAAGCACACAAGCGTTCCCTTCCTAAGGAAAACTGATCCTGATACAATGAACTGGCTATCAGTCAACCACTTTTATACCCTCCTTTAAAAAATTACCCAGGGCTTCACCTTCACTTTAGAAAAGATATTCAGGACCATGTTTTTAACACACCTTAAGTCACTTAATCTCCTATTTGCTGAAATCCCCTGGGTAAATCCCAAATCCCAGAAGACCTCTCTGAATCTGCAGTGCAGTGGAAGCACATGTGTTAGCCCAGGTTGGTAGCCTTACCCAGGCTCAGGGGCAGCAGCGATGGTGAGATCAGTTACGAGATGTGCTCCTTCCGTCGCAGCCCTGTGATTTTGCTGCCACACTCTGGGGTGTGACCTGCAGGTACATTGGGAATCCTCTGATTTCTCCCAGCCAGGAACACTATAGTTGCCCATATTTGTCCCTCATAGAATCACAGAATCATAGAATCATAGGGGTTGGAAGGGACCTCGAGAGATCATCTAGTCCAACCCCCCTGCCAGAGCAGGGTCACCTAGAGTACATCACACAGGAAGGTGTCCAGGTGGGTTTTGAATGACTCCAGTGAAGGAGACTCCACAACCTCTCTGGGCAGCCTGTTCCAGTGCTCCGTCACCCTCACAGTGAAAAAATTTTTTCTGATATTCATCTTGAACCTCCTATGCTCCAATTTACACCCATTACCCCTTGTCCTATCATAGGTCATCACTGAAAAAAGCTTAATCCCATCTTCCTGACACTCACCCTTTACATATTTGTAAACGTTGATGAGATCACCCCTCAGTCTCCTTTTCTCCAGGCTAAAGAGACCCAGCTCCCTCAGCCTTTCCTCATAAGAGAGCTGCTCCACTCCCCTAATCGTCTTTGTAGCCCTACGCTGGACTCTCTCCAGCAGCTCCCTGTCCTTCTTGAACTGAGGGGCCCAGAACTGGACACAATATTCCAGATGTGGTCTCACCAATGCAGAATAGAGGGGGAGGAGAACCTCTCTTGACCTCCTCTTTGTGGAGGTGGGAAGACTTTGGAAAAGTGTTATCTTTGATTGTTTCATGTTAGCATGAAATGACTTTCCAGAAAAGGAGTGAGCAGGTTTGGCTAGAGTGGGCAGGGAGCAGCTGGGATGCTGCCCAAGGCTGTGGCCCCATGAGTCATGTTAGCCAGAGCAGCCCAGGAACTGGGGATTTTCAGCTGTTAAATGTCCATACAGCTTCATGCAAGAGTCTGTGCATAGGAAGGAATTTTTTGCTGTTTGACTCTTGCATGTATTCTGATGAGTGCTGTTTAATTATCCAGCTTTTTTCTTGCTTTCCCTCAGGCCTGCTGTGAGAAACATGAGGTCTCACTCCCACGTGGCAACATCTACAATCACAGCTCCTTGAAAGCTTCAGGGACCTGGGCAGCCAGATGCATGGAGAAGCCTGACAGCTATGAAAGACCCAATTCCAGCACTTTTGCCAACAAATCTTTTATGCAAAATCCAGGCAGAAGATGGATGGGATATGGCAGAAAGACATTCCTTCAAAATTTCCTAGAGATTGCTGCTTAGCTGAGTCCTGGTGGTTATTCCCAGGATGTAGTATGGTGGTGAGTGGAGGAAGAGGAAGGTTCCTGCTCACCAAATTTTTCTTTATTTCCATCCCTTGTTCCATACAGTCTCACATGAAACCCAGGACTGCTGCACCACGTGGTGTCCTAGCAGATGACATGGCATCGCAACCTCCCCCAGGGACTCAGGACCCTCTGTTAGGAAATCCTGCCTAGCCCATGGTACTGGCAGTCCCTGTGGCTTTGAGAACCTGGATCCACCCTCCAAAAGCCCGACCTGCACCAGGAGAGGCGCAGAGAGCTGCCTCTTCCCTTGCTCCCTACACATGAAGGTTGTGACCTGCTTTGGGGACAGCCTACTGTGACACTGGCTGTGGGATGAGGAGCTCTTCCTGTATGAGTTTTACAGCTGGCTCTGAAGCAGAGTCTTGCATTCATTTTTATACCTCGGTTACTGGAAACTTCCTCTTGGAGAGGGAGGGGAAAGCCTCGTGGGAAACAGGCAGTGAAAGGAGCTGTTTGTCCCAGACTCCGGGCAAGGTTCTGTGCTGTTTTCAGATGTAAATAGGCAGTTCGCCGGGAAAACACTGACTTTTCTTCCCAGTTATCTATGGACTGGTCACAATCTCCAAGCTGGATTTGGTTCAAGGTCCTCCTTTGCTATTGTGTTAATATGGGCCATTACTGCTCCTCGCTGGCTGTGCAAACAAGCAAACAAGCTTTGCTACCTCGCATGTGCCAGTGCTTTTCTGAGCATCCACGCCCCCTTGAATCTGCTTCCCTAATAAGAAAAGGGGAAATTTGTGCATAACCCATCAGCCTGTGAGGGGGGGGGACGTGTCAAGCCTTAGGACCCTGGGAAAGGCTGGGGTGGGTGCTGCCATGCTCTGCAGAGCCATGCTCTCACCCCAGGGACAAGAGTGTCCTGGCTCAGGGCAGCTTGTCCCCCCCGAACTCTTCATGCAGACAGAGTCTTGTGAGCTTGACAGGAGCTGGAGCACGTTTATTATGGTTATGAGCTTTGCTCCTGGCACGGCACTGAGCGTGGGGCAAGCAGCATTGAAGCTGGAAGGAACAGGTTGTTCCATCTACAGGGAGTCCTCTGTGGGCTTTCAGGGCACCATGAGACCTTGGCATCATCACACTCCAACCCTCGCATCATTATCGGGCAGCAAGAGTGTCCTGTGACCTGCCTGCCCTTCCTGACTTCACCTCTGCTTCAAAGGCCCAGCTCCTGGGCCCCTTGCATTTTATAGCTGTCTATTGCAGCTTTGATGAGACCTTTCCTGGGACACAGGGAGGTGAGGTGGGGAGAGCTGGTGGAGCTGCACCCTGGCTGGGTGGGTTCAGGCCAGGCTGTGGGGCTGGGTGACACCTGCCCTTCGAGGGGTGCCAGCCTGGCCAGGCATGCTGGGCCAGTCGCCCTCCCCTCCTGCCTAATGGCACGTTTTCTCAAGGGTGGGAAGGGATGAAAGACCCGACTGTGACAGCAGTCAGAGCAAGCCTCTGCCCATGGGGATTTCAAACCCCGAGCCTTCCAGAGGAAATAAACCTCCCTCTGACATTTCGATCATGGTCAGGCTAAAAATAATCCCAGACACATGGCACATGGACGGTTCCTGCCACGTACACTTTGGTGCTCATGTACTCTCTGCCATTTGACATTCACAGTCAGATGAGGGTGTATACTGCTTGCAAGCGCTGGCTGGGAGCCATGGGGGACTCCAGGCTTGCCACCACCAACCCTGCGGATGTCGTCGGCCCTGCCACTCTGCCCGTCCCTGCTGGGTGGGCAGGGGATGGGCAGCAGCTTCTGCTCTGTGTGTGTGCAGAGAGGCACCACTTTTAATGAGGTGTCTTAGTAGGAAATTTCTGCACCCTGTGTGTAGCATCCCATCGTGAAGAGGGCAAATAAAGACTTGACTTTGTCCATGAAGTTTAGCTCTGGTGACACACACGAGGTTTTCCAGAGCCACAGGGATGTTGTCTGTGGTGGGCATGGGGGGTGATGAGGAGGAGCCACCTGGTGTGGAGGCAGATGGTGTGGGAGGATGTCCTCAGCCACCCGCAAGCTGCCTGGGGAAAGCAGATGGTGTGTGGGGAGGCTCCTGGTGGCTCCCCAGCAGGGGAGGCAGCACAGGGGGATGCTGGATCCCCCCCCTGGGGCTATATGGGGTGATCAGGGAGGCAAGAGGAGATGTGGGGAAGGAGGATGAAGATTTCCCTTGTTTGGGCAGGTTTTAACCCACTTTGCTGTGTCTCCTGACCATCCCAAGTGACCTGGCTTCCTCCTTTCTAGCCTTCACCCTAGGCTGGGGTTAAAGCGCTTGGATGGGATTTGTGTGGCTCTCTGTGGAGAGCTGGGAAGCAGGATCACACTCAGGATCCTTTTGCAGGATTATCCTGTGGCCTTGGGATGTGGGCAGGGGCAGCACTGCCATTGCTGGCAGCCTGCCAGGGCCATCATAGAGCTGTGCTGGCCATCTCATGTCCAGCATCTCCACCACCACAAGCAGCACAGGATCACTTGGAGCTCAGCACCTAAAGGCTCCCTGCACAAAGACCCTCTTCCATTCCCTCTGCACCCAAGGTTTCACAGGGTCATGCCACTGCCATGGTCACCCATCAGCTAGATGTGCCAGCCCCAGGGATATGGGCTGCAAGGTGTGACAAGCTGATCCTGATGGTTTGATGGTCTGGCTTTTGTTTTTTTGGAGCTGTTCTCCACCCATCACCTCTCTGGCTCTGCATTAGGCTGATGCCTTGTGTGATGAGCAACATTTTGTAACCCATGTCACACTGCTCGGGGCTGGGGTTTGGCTGCCTCCCTGAAGCTCTGCGTGCTGCAGAGCCTCACCAGCCACCCCTGTCACTTGAGCTGTCATCTCCAAGGGTCACCTTCAGTGCTCGATGCTGAAGACAGTGGAAAACAGACACTCTCTAATTATGCGGCAAGGTCTGAGGAAAAACCTGACATTTGCTGAGGTGCCACCTGTGCTTCTCTGGTTTACCTGATGGCTTTGCAAAGCATATGTGACAGTGAGTGGAGGGCTTGCTGGTGAAAATACAGGTAATACCTAGGATTTGGGACATGCTGAGCTCGGCTGGATAGCAAATGGGCACCAGGAGAATAAATCCCTACAACCATGAGACCTTAGAGACAGCAAGCCACATGGTGATTGCAGAGGACACAGGAATTCTGTTTTATTCCCCTTTCCTCCACCCTCCCAAGAGGAGCATGTCAATAATAGCCAAATCCTTCATTGATCCCAATATTATCCAGAATAACTTGCACCCGCCTTTGAGGCTTCCCTGTCCCCTCGGGCTCTGCCAGCACCCAGCTGGGGAGCAATGCTGGACCCACCTGTGGGGATGGGTGCACGACAAAAGCCACCACAAATCATTCCCCCACAGGGAAAGACCCCAGCGGATTGCTGAAGGTTTTATTTTAAATATCTGACTTTACCCCGGCACCCCAAGGTCCTTGTGGGAAGGAGGAGGAGGCACCGGCATGCGCTGAGGTCTCTCGCTCTGCACCAAGGGCTGGGCTGGGTCCTCCCAGTTTCCCCCAGTTTCCCCCTGGGGAACACCCCGCGCCGGGAAGGGTACACACCTGGTGCCATCTAGTGGCACTTGCACACGGAAGGGATCGTGGCTCTTTTGTATTATCATTTGTATTGTAACTATGGGTTATTACAGGGGTATATGCCTGCATGACAGAGCAGTTGTGTGGGCTGCAAGTGGCTCCTTACCGGGGTGTGAGGCTTGCAGGAAAACAAGAAACTGGAAATTCCGGTGTAAAGCAGGATGCATAGAGCGTGCAGATATTTCTGCCAGCCAAATAACAGTTTTGTGGGAAGACTGCAAAAGGAAGTGATGAGCAGAATTGTCAGGGTGTCTTCTGTGCTGTATAAAACCAGCTGGAGCTTGTGAGTGCACAGAGGAGAGATGGAGAGATCGCTGAGCTGGGACCCCAGGAACGGATTTCTTCCCTCTCTGCAGCAGTCAGGGGTCCTGCTGCAGTGAAGGCCTTTAGGATATGGGTTTATCTGGGTTAATCTGACCTAAGGCCATACTGGCACCATATGGACAGGTTCCTGCCCTCACCCCTGGTGCCTCCCCACCACTTCCATCACATTGGCTCTAGGTGTTGACTTAACTTCTGTGACAGCCACAGTGAAATTAACAGCCACAATAAATAGTTCCGCATGGGTTTCTCCTCTTTCCTTCTCAGGGTCTCTGGGACAGTCACCTCTCTGTGAGCTCCAGCTGCCAGCTCCACACCTGCCAACTCTCCTGCCTCCTATTGCCCCCCTGCCAAAGCTTGTGGCTTCCAGGCCCTGCCCAGCTGCCCTCCCTGAGCTGTGCCCTTGCCCAGGCTGGACGGAGTGTTCCCATGCCAACAGTTTGCCCATGGAGAGCGCAGGGGCTGTGGTGCTGCCTGGTGTGGCTCATGCTGCCTGGACAGAGGCCATTGTTGCCCAGATGTTCTAAAAGGGGTGCCAGTCTGCCAGCAGCCCAAATAGATGGGCTGGGTTTAAAACAGCTGCTGGGAAAACCTCTGTGTTGCGAGGCTGAGGCAAAATTTTTGGAAGGACTTTTGCAAGAGCAGACTGTCTGGAGCGGTTTGCTCTCTCATATATCCTTGAGGGGTTTTGGCAAAAATGTAAAGCAAAATCAGATCTTTTCTTTCACTGGATTATACGCTCTGAACTTCTCCACACTGATCTTTTGTGCCTAACAAAACAGGCTTGTGCTGTGTGGAATTATGTCAGTGTATGCTCCTCCAGAAGGCCCAGTGCTGAGGAAGATCTGAATCTCCATTCTTAAGCAGTAGCTTGTGGCTCCTGATGCTGCTGCCATGTGGTCTGTGGCCCATTATATTCCTGTCTGCTGGGGTCTCATCCAGCTTGCACCAAAGTTGGGAGAAAGAGCTGGGTCTGGCATGGAAAGGGATGAGCCCATGTTGAGGTGTTGCATCCCAGAAAGGAGCTGGGGTAGCCACTAAAGGGAAGCTCTTCATGAAAAGCTCTGCAGAAAGGAGAGAGTACTTTGTACATGGGCTCAGGGCTATGCACTACCCAGGGCACCCTCGTCCCCCCATGTCTGAGCTGCTACTCACACCCACAGGCTCCCCACTGTGGCTCCAGGCAGGGCTGTTTGGATGGGGCAGCTGGGGGCTGGTTCGGGACTGGTCTGTCAGTGGAGCTGAGGAGGCGGGAGGCTGCTGCTGCCCCGGGTGCTGCTGTGGAGGGGCAGCAGTGATGGTGCCTGGAGGCACAAGGTTAAAGCACATGCAACCTACCTGTTGTGAGAAAAGACTCAGGTAATTGCTGCTGGGGTAGTTGGGCATCTGACAAACATAATTAGTGATAGGACAAGAGGAAATGGGGTTAAGTTATACCAGGGGAGGTTTAGGTTGGATATTTGGAAGAATTTCTTTACTGACAGATCGGTGAAGCATTGGAACAGGCTTCCCATGGAGGTGATGGAGCCACCATCCCTGGAGGGGTTCAAAGAACATGTGGGTGTAGTACTCAGGACATGGTTTAGTGGTCATGGTAGTGCTGATGTTTGGACTCGGTGATCTTGGAGGTCTTTTCCAACCTTAATGATTCTATGATTCTATTCTACGATGTTTTGACCTCCCTGCCGGCTTGTACCCTTGGGTATGGCTTGGTGATAGGCCCCCCAGGGCAGACTCATCCAGTAACCCATGTGTCGATGGCCTCAGGGGCCTCACTGTAACCGTGTTTCACGGCCCTTTCACGATGAACCCCCTTTTACAGGTTGTCCGGGTGCCTGGGATGTGGCTCTCGGCTGGCTGCCAGAACACACGCGTGACGGGCTCTGCCCTTCCTTTGGAGAATCAGCACGAAGGGAACTGCAGAGACAGAGACCTCTCCCCGCCCAGGC
>NW_008627358.1:6973-20390 GCF_000691845.1 Merops nubicus | reverse complement strand
TGAGTGAACGGCGGTGGGAATGCGGAGTATTATGTCTGTAATTTCTTTACCGTTCAAAACCTGTGGGTTTTACTTGTTTTTCGTATGGAGCGTTCGAGCCCTCAGCGTGATTTCCCCCCTAGCACGGCTTTCCCCGTCTGTGCTGACAAGCTGATGTAGACTGTGTTTAATGCTTGAGGAAACGAGAATGAAACCAAGCGCCACAGTGTTGCTGCTTTTAAGGTTGTCTGGGTCTTGTTTCTTTTCTGTTCTTGTAGGAAGAAAATATTATTTCTTCATGATTTACTTTTTAAGAATGTTTCGTCCTTAGCTGATCATATGACTCAATTGTGTTGTTTTTCTAGAACATTCCTGAAGAAAGCTTGTATGTGAAGTGTAATGGACGACTTGTTGATGATGATGATGTGCTGCAGGACGGAGTCGTTTACAGCTTGGAACCAAGACTTTGTGGTGGAAAAGGAGGTTTGTTATTAGACTGCTTCTTACAGATTAGATTCTTATGCTAAATAACTTTTGTCTTACCTTAGTCTATGCTGACAGCAGCAGTTCTAACCTATTAGCACATCTCTTTCAGTATTGAAGACTGTGATAGAACGTCTGTTAGCTGAAACCAAAGTCTGTGTGCGGAGCTGAGACTTGACCAGGGAAGCTGCAGTTCAGCTAACAGCTTTGCTGGCACAGCTCTTTTTTGCTTCCCTGGATTTTTTTAGATTCTTAAGCTTTATTCATGGTCACTTTGGACAAATATTCCATGTACAAATAGTCTGTGATTTTCGTATGTTTTAGGACCTAACTGATTTTATCTCCTTATTTGGGAAAACATAAATGCCAAGATCTCAGTAGCCTAAGAACTGAAGAATTCAATCTAAGATAGACTCCTTACATTGCCAAAATATTTTAGCTGTGTTACTGAATATGTATATTAGTTGCATAAAAATTATTCAGTCACCAACATGAGCATTGCATAAAATGAAACATGGTGGGTGAAGCAAGTTTAGCAGAGTATTTGAATGTAATTGGAGTCAATATGTTTGCTTTTTGAATTGAGTTCTCAGAATTTTCTAGCTGTTGCACTAAAATGCTGGATAGTTCTGCAGTCTTGTGTCACACACTGCAGCTCAGCTTGCTTTGCTGCTTTCACTTTAAGATAAAACACGACATAGATATTACTGCTACAGCTTGTGAAGTGTTGCCATTTCTTGAAGTGTCCTGAAAGTGGTCCATTTGGTAGAAATTCATAGTACAGGATGCTTCTTTTTTACCTGTTATCCATCAGCTTCAGTTATCCTGGGATAGGGAAGGATAGGCATTCTGTGATTCGCTCTGTTCTACTGCCATGCCACTGGGGTCAGTTTAAAATTGTTCTTTAACAGTTCTCTCTGCTCTCTAAAGTGTTGTTTTCTTTTACTTTATAACTTAAAAGCCTGATAAAAACAGGCGAACAAATGCAGCTAAGAACTATTGACACTCGCTGTATGATCTCAAGGGAGGACAGATTATGCAGGTTTAAAAGAGAACTGAACATTTTATTACTAGACCTAATTCAGCACTTGTGACCTTAGTGAAGGCGTTGCTGCTGATTTTTGGGGAACATAGCTGGCTAGGTGTAGCAGTTAGGTCTGCATTCTTTAGAATGTAAAATTCAGTAGCATGTGTCATGAACTACAGAATTTCTTGCAAATAAGCAGCAATTTGATTTATTACCTGAACACAATCCTTTTTCTGCCTCATGATACAGTAGGCTGGCTGTATTGGTTACTGTTTGTAACATTACTTAAAGGTACTCTTGAGGCTCTGAAAAGTATAATTTGTTAAGCTTCTAGTTGAAAAAAAAAAATAGCCAGTGCTTGGCTTGGCATTTTCAAGTAGCTTGAAGCATTATATTAATCTTAATTCACATTGCATTTCTTTGAGGTAGTTAAACAAGTGTCTTTCTACAGCTGGAGACAATGTAAGGTGGGACTGAGTAAGAGAAATTTGCTCTCTTGACAGTGAGTAGGACCATATAAAAATCTGTTTGGGGGGCTCTCCAGCATAACATTTTACATCATGATCACCTTGATGAAGCAGCTAAGGCTGTCTCATAGCAAAGTTATTTTTCTTTTTATTGGATTCTTAAAAGGGGATTTAAGTTTGCTAGGAGCTTAAGAGGGAGGTATATCCTGGCTAAATTAGAAAGGACTCAAAATGTTACCTTGAGACAAAAAAGGTTTCAAACCTTTTTGCTGGGGTAGACCAGAAGTAGGCTTTTGTGTCACAAGTGTTGCACAGGTTCCAGAAAATCTGGTGTCCATCTGTTTTTGCTGCTCCTGATATGACACAAGATGAGTAGTAAACACTGGATACCATTTTTTGACTTAATGTTTCAGCATTTCACCTAATGACAATTCTCCAACATGTTGCAACTTTTGATTTACCTTTTATTTCAATTGCATTGAGGGAAGGTGTTGAATTCACTGTAATCTTTTTCCATAATTAATTCTTCATCTCAGTTTGTTTCTGTTTGGCTAATTCTCCTTACGTTTCTCTCAGGGTTTGGCTCTATGCTGCGAGCACTTGGTGCTCAGATTGAGAAGACAACGAATAGAGAGGCTTGCCGAGATCTCAGCGGCAGGAGACTTCGAGATGTCAACCACGAAAAAGCGTAAGGCATTTTCTTAAAAACTAGAATTATAAAATAAAAATAAGTCAAATGACAGCCTGTTGTAGGAATGAAATTTTATTTTGATTACTAAAAAGAGCAAAAGTGATATATTAAGCAGAGATAGACTGGAAGCCAACAGGATTCTTCTAACTATAATTATTGCAAAATAGATGTGGCTCTACCCCAGCCTGCTTCTGAGAGACTGTTCTGCACCTTAGAGATTTCCCGTTTGGAATTCTCACAGTTCCCTCTGAAGCTGCAAGACATATTTGGGATATGTGACCCTGCTGCTGTTTGTTGTTTCCAAAATAAATTTTACTCTCTTCTCTGTAGCAGAATCTCTGTATATTCTTCCAGTAATTCCCGTGGGTGTTGTTAGTTGTCTCTTCCTGTAGTCTCCCATCCTAGCAGGTGGTTGAAGTATTCAGCAATCACAAAGCAAAAAAAAAATAAAAAATTGTGCTACATTAAATGCTGGGAACACCCTTGTTTCCATGGTTCTGTCATCTGCAGGATGGCTGAATGGGTGAAGCAGCAAGCAGAACGGGAAGCAGAAAAAGAGCAGAGGCGCTTGGAACGGCTGCAGCGGAAGCTCGCGGAGCCGAAGCACTCCTTCACAAATCCAGACTACCAGCAGCAGTGCCACGAAATGGCTGAGCGACTAGAAGACTCAGTCCTTAAAGGTAGTGCAGATTAACCTCACTTTCTCCCCTCCAAAAATAAAGCAAACTAAAAGTCCCTGCAGCCTCACTCCAGTATGAAAATTTAAAAAAAAAAAAAAGCTAACAGTAACTCTTTGAATAGAATGGAATTTTGAGTTCCAAGTAAAATATGTTTGGCTTAATTTTTCCTCCTTGGCTGATGCTACTTCTTTAATATTACATCAAGAGCATGACAGAAGTGGTGTTTGATCTTGCTGTATGACAGTGTCATCTCATAATAAAAGCAAAATTCTGCAAAGGTAATGTTGTTAGTTAGCTGTAAGAATTACAAAATTGTTTTTAGTGAAATGATAAAATATAAACAAGTATTATATAAAAACTAGAAATTGACTCCAACTACAAATACCGTGTTTCACTTACTGTTCTCTTTTTTTTTTTTTAATTTATCCATGAATTCTTCTCTTGCTGGCAGCTTAATAGTGAAACTTGAGGCCGAATGGAATGTAGAACCTGAAAGTTCAATTCAGGAATCCAATTGTAATCACCTATGTGCCTTAGTAAACCACTGTAAAAAAAGCTTTTTCTTCTACTGACTTTATTTTGAATCTTTGATTCTGCATAAACGTACACCAATAGCAATTATTTTCGGTTGGTGTTTAAACTGCATCTGAAATGAAAAGGTAAGTAGAATTTACAACATAGATGTATTTCGTGCTGGTGAAGTAGACTTTTACTTTGTTTTGAAGGATTGCAGGCTACATCAAGCAAACTAGTGTCCCCAGAAAATGGTAGTAGTCGGAAGCGTCCGGGTGAAGCTGGAAAGAATGGAGCAAAATCTCGAAAAAGAAAATGTTTTTGGTAAGCATTATGCCTTGTTTTTATACTCATATGTTAAGTCTTGAACAGGATGAAGGGTTAGGTATATACAAGTGAGCAACATGTTAACTGAGACGTAGACTTAAATAGGAATAAGAAAGCTGAACTGATTGAATTAGAGAGCTGAAAGTAAATGTTGCTGCATTCATATAATTCTGTCCCCGCTGGAGCAGACAAACTTTATTTGCAAAAATAGGCACACTTGGGTTTTTTTCCCCTCTTTCTAATATGGTTCTGTTCTATTACTTCTCATTGTCCTTTTTTTATTAATGAATTACATTTCCAATGAATTTTAAAAGGTTGTTTTGTTTTGTTTTTTTTTCTTCTGGCATCTTTCACCTAATGAACATGAAAGAGAAGTCTTAGACATTCTTGTGGTGTTTGGAGTAGCAATAGGTAGCACACATTTCTGTATTGAGAATGTTGTAAGAAGATGCCTGTTTTGGGGCTTTGTTTGGTCTTGTTAAATATTAGCAGCTCTTTCATTTACTAAACTGTCTTAAATAGCTTCTGGAGTGCACTATAGCTCTTTGAAGTTAATTTTGGAAAAAGAAATGTGACAATAAAAAGATTTTTTTTAAAAAGACTGAAATAAATGCATATTGATTTGTAACATATTGTTTGTGACAGGCTGGGATTGGAAGGATTGGATGACGCTGACAGCTCAGACTCTGAGGATGACAGTGAAGATGATTCCCCTCACACATCTGATGGAAGCTGTCCATCAGGCAGCAGATACAATGAAAATGCTGGAAATTTAAATGAATACTCAAGCAGCTCTGTGGATTCAGGAGAGGGTAGTCCAGCTACAAGTGCAACTGAGAAACCACTGGAGCAGCCAGAAGATACTGGAAGAGATCTGCAAGGAGAGACGCAGGCAGGTGGGCAAATTGAAATTCCAGCTGAAGAAAACAGTAAAAAGACAAAGCCCTTGAAGGAAGAGGCCCAAGAAGAGAATGAAGTAACCGAAGCTCTGAAAGAAGAAAAGCAAGAAAATGTTTCTTCTAAGGCACAGGAAACAAAGCCGTTACAGAGCACAGTAAGTCTGAAGCAGTACAAAATGTCATGGCTTTTTCTTCACCTGCTGTTACTCAATCGCTTTTCCCTTTGTGGATGACAGCAAATGGGAGAGTATTTGTGTCACACAGATTCACAGAATGTTAGGGGTTGGAAGGGACCTCAAAATATCATCTAGTCTGACCCCCCTGCCAGAGCAGGGTCACCTAGAGTACAGCACCCAGGAACACGTACAGGCAGGCCTTGAAAGTCTCCAGAGATGGTGACTCCACCACCCCCCGGGCAGCCTGTTCCAGTCCTATGACTTCAGTGTGTTGGGTGAATGTGCTTAAATTAGAATCATAGCTAAGATACTAATAGAATTGCCAAAACCTGATCCAGAGCACAAAAAATCCCAAGGTTCAAAAGAAAACCAGGTTAACTGAAAATGGAATGTAGCAAGCTAATGGAAACCGCAGCCAAAGAAGGCTCTTGGTTGGCAGTGTCTCCATGAAGAAAGCTGAATCATAGTATGGTAGCATTGTCTTGAGAGATGCTAAGTAGAATGGGTCAAGGAAGACCTCCTGTAGCATTAAGATTTTGGTAGTCTGGAGTTTTTAATAAGATGCAGTTGCCCTTTGCTGTCTGGTATTGTCTTTCCTGAGATCCATATTTCTCTTGGGTGGTTTTTTTTTTTTTTTTTTTTTTTTTGGATATTTTTTCCACTTTTGGGGAGAGGGAGAATAAGACCCTTCTGTAGGATGTAAGACTCTTGCCAATACTTTTTGACTCATTACCAAACTATCAAGTTTGACTTATTTATAACAAAATTTGACCTCAGTGCTTATGATTGAACTCAATTTTTAAACTAGAAGTTGTTCCATGTAGATGCCCCCTAAACCAATCAGCTGATCAGTCTTTATTGGGTTTTATTATAAAAAGGCTTGAGTCTAGTTCATAGAGAACCTTAGTCTGCTGCAAACTTCACTTCTTCATTGACCATTAAAAGTCTGAAAGCAGCAGCTCCTTCATTAGAGAGGCACAATTAGTGTAAATGAGGGGCTTCATCTGAACTGCAAAAGATGGTGGAAGAGTGGGTTTTAAATTGACCATCTGGTGTATCTGTGGTGGAAGCAGGTCTGTACTGTTGCTGTAGCAGTATCCCTGCAGGCAGTCTGGGTTGGTGTCAGGTCTCAGGCAGATCAGGAGCAGTGCTGACTGTGAGGTTTTGAGCTGGGGAGTTGCTGGGATTTTTCTGCTTTTTTTTTTTTTCAGATTGACCAGAAAGCCCACCATCAGCCACCACTGCCAATGACTAGATTGTGAGAAGTGAACTTTTAATGCAGTCAAATGGAAAAAAGACCCCATCTATAATCTGATAAATTGAACTTTGCTGGCTATAGTAGTACAGTAGATGACAAATTTTAAACAGGATGTTTACCATTCTTTGCTGTTTACCTTTTGCTCAGTGTTGGCAAGACTGTCTATTCCTAGAACAGGAAACTCCACCAGTGCTGTGGCAGATTGCTATTGCAGGTGGGACTATTTTTATAATAGTCCTTGATGGATTTTTTTAAAAGGAGGATGAGAATAATGAGGCAACCAGTCTCTTTTTTGTATGCTTAGCAGGACAAAGGTTCTAATTTTGCTGTTGTTGATTGGTTTTGGTGAGTTCATGCCAGAGTGGTCTCATTCCCACTGCTGCTCTTTCTTGCTCTGAAGTCTCATTGATAACACCATCATCGTACATACCATAGCACTAATATGTGCTTTTAAGTATCAAACAAAATGGGCTTAGGTTTTTGTGTCCTTTTTAGTGTGTTACTGTGTTAGTAAACTTCAGCATTTGAATTACTCTGTCTTTGTCCATATTCCTTTGTAGACAAGGCCCTGGGCTTGGACTAGACAATCTAAGGGTCCCATTCACCCCTGATTATTCTGTAAATATATTAATTTCCTTTCAACATGAAATTTTAATCCATTTTCTTGTGGCAGGATGAGATTTGAAGTTCAAAACTTGATTTTTGGTTAATCTTACTAAAAAGAGAATGTTTTTATATCTATTTCTATAATTACGGTGTAACTGCATTAACAGTAATTATTCATCCTCCTTCCTGCTACTGCTGGGAGTATCTTGGTTACATCCTGCGTTGGGCTAAACGGGGTCTGTTAGCTTTGCCATGCCACTGGAAGCCAAGGTTAAGCTGCTGACCTGCTATGTGAGATGCTGAGCTGTTGGTCTTAATTCCATTTTTTTGGGAGCACTTAACTTCCTTGGGGATAGAAACTGTCCAGAGGAACAGGATTAAATACTACCACTTTTTTTATTGTACATTTCTGCCATTCCTCTATACCATTCAAAATGACCAGTGTGTCTGTCTTGGAGCCTACATGCATTGCAAGCCTAAGCACATCTCCAGTTTGTCTGGGCATGTTGGAGTGAGCCTTTAACTAGCAGAGGGATTGTGCAGAGTAGAACTGTAGCAGAGCAGTTTGCCACTGAGTTCAATGCTCACCTGAGCTTCACCCCACTCTTGGGGGTGTTACCTCTACCAAGATTTGGGTTGTTTACTATGAGGCTGCTAGCTTGTAGGTGATGCAGGAAGGCTTTGCGTGGGTAGCATAAGTAGGGCTAAGAATGAGAATATGCAATGTAAAACATACTGAGACATTGCTTGGCTTTATTAAGTCATTAGGAGCTTGAGATAATCCTAATGGAGGGTTGTCTGTGAAATGAAGCTTTCTGTCTATACTTGTTCCTCCCCTCTGAATAGGGAAGAAAATAGTCTGATGGGATATTTTTCTCTTTGCAGGAGGTGGAACCAATAGACCTACTGGCATTCAACTCTGCTGCTGAAATGGAAGCCCTGGGTTTAGATAAGCTGAAGATGGAATTGATGTCTTTAGGACTGAAATGTGGAGGCACTTTAAAGGAAAGAGCAGCAAGGCTTTTTTCAGTGAGAGGTCTGTCTAGAGACCAGATCGATCCTGCCTTGTTTGCAAAGCCCTCTAAAGGGAAAAAAAAGTGAATTTTTTTTTTTAATTATTTTGTATCTGTCTGCTTTTAAGTTTTTCTTATGATGTTGGCATTCTGTGTTGCCACATGTAATTTTTTGGCATCCCTGGGTAGTTTTGTTTCTATTCTTCATGAAGTTTGATTAACATAACACAGAGTAAGTTGCTAGATACCAGATAGTTATGCATTCAATATTAAAGGAGTGAAACTACTGTCTTTTGATAAGCTTTACAAATGGTTGTAGCAAGTCTTAATGCAACAGGTAGAACAGACTCTCTGCATATGGGAAGAAACAACCTGAATATTTTCTGGAAAATGGTAGTATGACACTGTCAACACCTATTTTAAGAAAAATAGCCATTCTTTCGTAGCTTTATATTGAGCCTCCTTTAATGTGTGTTCCGGTGAGCACAGTTACAACTGTCAAATGAGAAACATCGAACTTATGATCCTGACTTAAAAGCTGAAGTTTCTTTAAATAAAAAGAACATTTTTATATGGATGAGATCAGTATAAATAAATATGCTGTTTGATGAGTTTCTGTGGTATGTCAGGTATCAGTGTGATACAGATTATTAATGTGTGTGTTTCTTTTAGAAGCAGTTAAACAAGGGTATTTACTTATTTTGCTCTGGAAAAGTGTTTGAGGGAAAACACATCGCTTCCTTAAGAAATTATAAAATATAAAGTACATTTGCTGGATACTGAAGTTCAGTAAGATGCAGAATGATCACCTGAAGCTGAGTGAGGAAATTTAGGATATATTTTTTCATTCTTATCCTACAGTAAAAGCAATGGAATAGTCTGGTCCAGGATAAATCACCACTGCAGATGCTTTATCTAGGAGCAGCGTCTGTAATGTGGGTGCTGGAGGTCACCCTGCGGGGGGTCAGGCCCCCTCACTGAAGGGCAGTGTCACTGCCCTGGTCTTCAGCTGCCACTTCTATGCTTGCCTCAGTGCCTCAGATTGCAGCTTTTCCCACCTTGGGCTGGGGGATGTTACCTTTATGATCTGCTCATCAGATTTTCTTGTAGAGATGCTTGAAAAAACATCATTATCTCCTATTCCGACATCCTACTATCCCTTTATCTGTTTTAAAGTTTGGCTCATGAAGTAAAGTTTTTGAATTGCAATACTGTTAGGAAACGGGCCTCCAATGCCAGGAAATTGGGTCACTGATATAGCACTGAAGTTTTCTGACACGAGCAGTTTGTATTTATGTCAGTCAGTTTTGCGGTCTTGCAGCCTCTCTCCTCAGAAGCTGTTTTGTTCATGCTTGGAAGCTGAGAATTGAGGATTGAGAGAGGGTGTTAAAGCTCAAGGGTTTATCCCTGACAGACTCTGCAGGAAAGCTGTTAGATCAGTCATGTTGGTGCAGCTGCTCCAAAACACGGGTTAACCTGTCAGTTTATCCAAAGTGACCTCCCCAGGCGTGCTGTTTTAAAGCCAGGTTGGAAGGCTGGCTGCCCACAGGCTGGTGTGTGTGCCCATCCCTTCCCAGTGTGGTTTTGGGGGGGTGGGGACCCCGTGTCAGCAGGTGTCGCTGTGGGTCTGGGCTATGGGGCACCTGTCCCTCCTGTTCTCCCACCACCAATTTTGTTCTTCTATGCAGCTACAACCTACCTCGTTGGTAGGAGATGGGGCTTGGCCCTACTGAGGACAGGGGTGGGAATTAGGAAGTGCATAATTCATTCCTATTGCAGCAGCTGATGTCTAGGCAATTCAAAACCACACACATACCGTAGGTGTTCTACCTGCAAGATGAATATGAGGCTATTTACCTATTTGCAAGCACTTGATGTGGTTAAATAAAAGGCCTTGCTATCCTTTCAGCTGAGTATCCCAAGCTTCTAAATTCCCATATGCAAGATAAGCTTCGTTAGCATCCTGAGGAGTTATGAAAAGGATGGGCAGGTATTTGCAGTGACTATACCATCATACACAAACCCAGCACTTGTGGATCTGTTTGACACACTGTGCTGAAAACATAAATCATGGCATTTGAGGGCTACATTGTTAAACATGCTTACCTACATATGGGATCTACAAGTAACAAACTTACCATTTTGCAGCTTATCAATAAAATCTAGTATATATGACAAGCAGTGCCTTAAATGCAACAAATGCACCTGCTTATAGTAAGTACAAAGATGTTTGGTGGCAGTAAAGCACTTGACAGGTCTGATATTTTGACCCTTAAGTCTTGGAAAATTTTGGGAAAAAAATGGGGAGAGGAGAGAGACATTGAGGTTCTGCAGATTGTATCTTACGGAGGTTGTGACAGGACAAGTGGATGCTGGGTAGAAAGGAGATGGTTTTTTTTACTGAATATGTTTAGAAAACTGGAATGGAGGGTACGTGGGAGGTCACCTCAACATAATGAAGTTTTGCTGGTGTAAATGTGTTGGGTAGGAATGTTACACACCAGCAGCAGACCCTTTCTGGGGGGACTGCACAGCCTTCAGTGTGCTTACAGCCATACTTCACGAGCACAGATGCATCGTTTGGGTCTGGAGAGCTCTCAGCTATAGGAACACACTTGAGCTCTCCTATGGTAGGGCAAGGATAGTGTGGCCAAAAGGGAATGGGCCACCATAACAAAGTGTTTTGGCAGCAGCTCCTGCCCCTGAAGTTATTTCCCCTCGCTGCAGTTGCACTCTTGCTTCAGCTGCACTGGCTCAGACAGTTCCAGGTCTATCCCATGCATCACCTATTTGCCTGTTGTTGTTGTGGGTTTCTTGTTAAACCAGACTGGTTCCCTGGTGGGGTGTGGAATGTGCTTTTAACAAACTTGTGCCAACACAGCTAAGGTAGCATTACATAGGGTGGGGAATAAACACTGACTGGTGAAGGGGAACTGGAGTATTTTAAGCCAGCAGCCGTCCCACTTCATTGATCAACTGTGTCTTCAGCAGTGCCAGAATTAAAAAAACATCCTACATCTGTGCTAGAGGACAGCTGCTTATGCGTACCTGGAACCAGCTACAGATTTTGGAATATTTATTTGGGAATTGTTTAGCTCCTGCTGAGCTAAACAGGAACAAGCACTTGCTCTGGGATGTGTCTCAGATGTTAGCCTAGAGCAGTAGTGTGTCTGGAGAGCAGAGAGCCGTATGGGTGCTTGCTGGCAGGGCTAGACTTTCGCCTGTCTGCAGGGTGTCCTTCAGAACATAGTTGGATAACAAACAGGACTCGGACTGATCCTTCAACAGAACAGAAACAAGCAGGTGAAGTGCTTGAAGGTTTCTTACAGATTTGGGCAAGAAAAGAAAGAATACCATCAAAAAATAAGAATATAAACTGAAACTGTTCCAGCGTAGTATGGGCCATTTCCACAGGACAGAATGGCCTCAGATTAGAGCTGGTCTTTCCAGTCCAGAGCCAGAAGATAGTGCAGGGTTTGCACTCCCCCTGCCTGTATCTTTCTTTTTCCAAAGATTAAGGCAGCTTTGGGTTTCAAAAGTGTTTCTGCTTGTCAAGGCACCAAAACTGAACATCTTTCCAGATAAAAGGTTCATGCTTCTACATAAACACTTCCCCAATAGGCAAGTGGTGTGACTTAAAAAATTCTTCTGAAATGTCATTTTAAATACATTTATTTCAAACAGATAGATCTAGAGCACTGCCTTGTGTTTCAGAATTATTGTCTGAAAAAATTAATTATCGAAAAGACTGGCACAGACCTGAGGCAGGGCTTTTCCTCACCTCATACAGGTCCATCTCTACGCCCTGGGATGAAAAAATAGCAGGGAACACGATAGGTCACAGAGAGAAATAACTTGTGGAAGTCCAGAAAGATCACCAGCAGCAGACACACAGAGCAACAGCTGCCAACCTTCACCCAAAAAGATCCTTTCCCATTTTCCTGGCTTACAACGTGGTCAAATACATGAGTTACCAAAAAGCCACTTCAGTGTTTTGATCTAAACACCACTTTGCTCGAGTATGCAGCAATTTCTTCCTTGGGTTTTCCGAGTCTGGCAGCTTCTGCACTTGCTGCTGTAGGTGGCACTGAACTAACAGCAGAGGAGGATGTGTCCAGTTTCAGCAGCACCGATGAAACCCTCAGCCCTTTGAACGTACCTGACCAGAGGTCCTGGCTCTGCCCTGGGGTGCACAGGAACGTGGTGCTGCAGTGTGAGGGTATCTGGTCCCGTTTATGTCATTCTGCCTAGCCCAGAAACAGCCGAAATTAATCATTTTGATGCGCCTGAAATTCATACTTATCCGAGATTTTGTTCCCTGGAGAATGCTGATATTTTAAAGGTTTGTTTGTAGCGCTGCCTATTCTCAGGAAGGTTCTATTTTTAAATCTTGGAGGTTCCTCCAAAACATTTAACTGGAGCTGCTAAAGGCTGCACCCTGACAGTGAACACAGCCACCTCAGCCAGCTTTGCTTTCAGTTATAGCTGAGCAATTAGCGTGGCTTTGCAGATTAACATACCTAATGCCACCTGAAGGTGGGGAGGTGACAACTCCTCTGAGCACCTCCGGCTGTTGAGGAGGGGCTGGGCAGGCACCGCTGCCTTCTAGCCCTGCCAGAGGCTGGGCAGAGGCTCACACAGCCTAGGGTGGTTGGTCTGGATGTAGACCCAGAAGCTGTGCCTGCCTGGGAAGTGTGCTGATGGCTGGAAGGCATGTGCTGCATGTCCTGCTTCTTCCCACTGTGTATGCAGTGTGTCTAAGAATTGGGAATTCCATAAAACTTGGAGGGCAAAAGGAAACAAGAAGCTTTTGAAAGACTTACCTGGGATGTATGGAAAGAAGAGCAGGGTTTAAAAGGAGCCAGCTGGCTTGTGAAGTATCTACTGGGAGTATGACACGGCTTAATAAAAACATCCCTGGATGTCTGGTGGTTATAAAGGATATGGCTGGTGTGATTTTGCCTCCAGCATAAGGTAACTAGCTGACACCTGCTAAGGGGGACAGAGTCAATCCCACTGGGCTGGAAGCTGGCAGAAGTAGCAGTGGCAACCTGACTGCATTCATTTTCAGCAAACTGAAAACACACTTTTCAAGAGAATACAGCCACTTGGACTTTGAAAGGGGAACACTTATAATCACCAAGAAAGTTAGGAGGAGGAAGAATGCAAAGAGAAAAATGCAAATAAACATTAGAAATATCTTTAAAACAAAATTACTATATAGCTTGGGGAAAAAAAAAAAAAAAAAAGTAATACAAATCCCTGATTCAGCAACTGTCAAAAGGATACTGAGAGTTG
>NW_008627358.1:358-6941 GCF_000691845.1 Merops nubicus | reverse complement strand
CATGGTTAAAAACTGTTTCTTGGCCATTCTGTACATGCTGGTTTAGCTGTAGAAAACCCCAGTGCCCACACAGTTCTGAGTGCCCTCGTACCCCTGGAGTGCAGGCCAGAAGGCAGCAATTGTGATTAGCTTTTTATTCTGAAATGTGCTGACGTTGTGCAGACAGCTCCCCTGCACCTGCTCCAGGAATGGACCCAGGAGTTCAGGTCCTGGCTGCAAATCCAGCACGTTGCACAGGAGCTAGTTTCATGTTAAATTAATAGAAAAAACTCAGAGATGTTGAGACTGTTAAGAGGCTCCTTTAAAAATATCAAAGCCTTGTGGGTTCTCCACCTCCCTCCTTCTGTTTGCCCCAGGTTCCCCTTTCCCAGACTCCAGCTGTTCCCAGGCAAAGCTGAAGGAGCTCCCCAGATTATCACCTTTGCCGGGATGTGGATTGGGCATCTGACTTTCCACTTACACCAGCAATTAGAAGGCTGCCCTGAAAGGCAAAGTGTCAGACACTCTTGGTAGGAGTCTGTGAAATGCAAAGGCAAAAAAAAAAAAACAGAGGGAGAGGAAGTAAGGTCTCACGAGTGGGGTAAAGCTGCAACTTCTCCTAGATTTTGCAAGAAAATAGGAGAGCTGCTTTGGTTCAAATGAAAACATGGAAGGATCAGACAGGGCAACATAACTCAGCTGGCAGTGGCATTTAATACAGCTTAAAAGTTTTGTTATCTCTCCTAAAATGTAATGATAACAGAGAGAGAAAGTGCTGCTGTCCTGCCGAAGTCTTTCTCATAAGAAAAGCTTTCACAAGACCAACGATGGAAATATTGTCCAGCTCTGTTAAATACTGCAAGACCTCACAGATGATCTTGCAAGCAGTGCCATGAAGGCAGGTCAGAGCTCAGGCTCATGATGAGCTCTAACTGAAGCGTGCTGCCTCACAAGCTCTTACACAAGCTCTTACACAAGAGCTTAACTTTCAAGTGTAGGAGTAACAGGGCTGTTGAAGCCCTTAATGTGGAGAGCACACACCTCCTCCTTAAGCACCACGCCAGTGTTCTGTGCTTGTGGTAGTGCAGGAGGATGGCTGATGTTTTGACACTGGTTTTGCCTTAAAACACCTTTATATTTTCCAAAATGATTTCTGCTTATATGGGGTTCATTACGCCATTGCACAGCTCTTTTTTTTTTTTTTTTTCCTTTCCATAGCACAGAATAATGTTAATGTTGAACCGTGCTGCTGCCAGGTACATGAGATGTTCTTCCTCTCCCCAGAGACTGTGGTGCTGCTCAGATGGAAAGGATAACATGACAGCTTGACAACCTTTGTATGCGTTACGAGTTGTACCCGTATAAAGGCAGCGACGTAGAACACAGAAGGTATCACAGCAAATGTAGCCTGGATTAAAGATGACAGGCCAGGAGATAATTTCCCACAGCACAGGTTGATGTCTGAAAAAGCCCCAGGTGTGCCAGTATCATCCCCAGACCTCTGCTGCAGGAGTTTGCACTGCAGAAATCTCCGGAGCCTTCCCCACAGCAGCCCGACCTCTGGGCCTGCTGCATTTTCACTGCAAGGCCAGCTGGAGTTTGAGGGGGAATGTCCTGTCTCCTCCAAAAGCATGGAGTTCCAATCTAAATGTGAATTTAAAACTAGCCACAGCATCCATTACACTGAGACAAGAGTACAGCTGGTTAATTTTTAATTAAGTGGCTTGATTTTTCAGCCACTTTAGCAGATGACAGTGGTGCTGTGCACAGAGTGAGAGTAGGGAGGGTCTGGACAATACTGGGAGTCTCCAGGAGGCCCCACATGTGGCTGCTGGGAGGGGGTGGGGGTACAGGCTGTGGGCACGAAGAGATGGGGACACAAGATGTCAGACATGGGTGTTAGTGATGCCCAGCCTGGCATGTAGCTGCCCAGGCTATCTATGCTTATAACTTCCTCACAGTCCTGGACAGGACTATACATTGGGCTTGAGGGCTGTGGAGCACAAGAGGGGTGGTGGGACCAAGGAGGGAGATGCTGTGACCTCTGCATGGCTCCACTAGAAAAATATAAGTATGCCTGCTGGCGGCAGGGCTGGCAGAGGTTGACGGCTCACAGATTTGTGCCCTGTCCCTGCACTGCAACACTCACAGTTCTCCCCACAGTAACTCCGGGTCTCCTTGGCCACCACCTCCCCCTCCCCATCCCCTCCAGCTCTGACACACATCCACACAGCCCCACCGCTTGCTTTTATGTACCTTGTGTCTGCAGGACACCAGAGCAAAGAGAGCCCGATGCAGATGAAGGGGAGCTGGACACGGTGCAGGATCCTGGCAGAGGGGAGCAGAAGAGGGGTCAGCCCTTGTCCCTGTCGCTGGTCCCAGCCCTGCGTCCCTGCGGTGATGCTCTGCTCCCCGCTTCCTGCAGCAGCCTGGCTCTCCTTGCACTGCATGGGGCTTTTCCCAGGCCTGGAGGATGGTGTCAGGAGTCCAAGTGCCAGAGGCTGGAGGGAAATCAGAGTTAATGCTCTTCATTCTCAGTCAGGAACTAGTCCAAACACTTTCTCCCCTAGGATAAATCGCGGGCTTTGTTCCTCATGGTGATAGCTGAGCTCATGGCCTTCAGGCTATGCCCTGCCCCAAGCAGGGTGGAGAGGAACTGGGGCTGAATGTCAATGTCATTGTGATAGATGCTTCATAGTCATAAGAAGGAAATGGCCAGAGATTGATCTGGCCCATCCAGTTCTGATTCCAGTAACCCTTGGTGCTGTAGCACAGTGCTGGTGACTAGTGAGTCTGTGTTTCTGCCTTTTTGTCTCCCTGTAAAGCTCTTCTTTTGCCACAGATATTTACAGAAGTGAAAGGTGCCTGTCTACCCATGGGCAGAGAAGGCAATGATGCCTGGGTAACCTCAGGGGTCCTGCAGGGCAGCAGGGACTCTTGACATCTTCGCCTTCCTGATGAATGATCCAAAGGTGCCAGAGTCCAACGGGTCCTTCTTTTTATCTGGTCCGTGGTCACCCTGTTTAACCAGACAAACTCATTTTGAAGTCCTCCTGCCACCAGTGGGTTCAGCTAGGGCCTCAAGGACGATGTCTCACAGAGATGGACAGTAGTGACCACTTCATCCCTAGAGCCATGGGTATCTCAGTAGATTATGAACCCAGGAGTCTGACACAAAGTGTGGAAATCATTATCATTGGTGACACCCTGGCCAATAGTTCAGCACAGTTCAAAAAGGGATTAAACCACATTATCACTGCAAGGGTTAGGGTTAAAACACTCCACCTGAGAAGGGAGTGGGTAGAGGCAGCTCATCTCCTTCTGCTCTACAGCTCCAGTTGATGCCTGCAGGTTCTGGCACTGCACTGCTGCAGCTCACACAGGGAGCATCACCTTTTGCCTGTCAGATATATCTCTTTGTTTTCTCTTTAAGTGTTGGCTCAAACTTTGCAGTAGCTCAGGGAGAAGTGCTGAAGGTGTGGGCTCTGTTCCATTTGCTCATTCAGCCCAGTCCCAGTCCCTGGCCAAGTAGATAAGCTTTACTAGAAGCACCAGGATCACACAGGTAACTAAGGAGAGCTGTTACTGTGTGTATATTTATAGCAGCTGGGCACTGAGGTACTTTCAGAAACATGATTGATTTTTCCCCCCCACTTTCAGACCTAAGAATAAATATAAGCAAACACAAAGCTACTTTAATAATTGTATTTTATTTTTCCTTGAGTTTGAAAGCACACAAAACTTTGAAAATATCCTTAAACTGAAATAAATGTAATATACAACCAGAAAAAATAGAGTCTGATTCTACAAACTGTTATTTGTGCGAGCAAACCTAAGTCCTAACATTCCCATTGACCTTGGGACCCTAAATTTTGCCTAAAGCTGTGCTGAGCCCATGGTGCAGAGGCCAAAAATATAATCCTTTGAATTCCAGATAATTTGTGTACGTGTACATATGATACATACGCACATATATATGTTTCTTTGAGCTCTAGACAATATTCTATGTATATACACGTATGTATGTAGACTATATGTATATATCCAATATGTATGTAGACAATACATACATATATTCATATACTATATATATGTGTGTGTGTGTATACAATATATACATGTAAGTGCTTCTGCCCTACAATTCACCATAAAGATGACTTGGACAACCAAGGACCAAAACCAGGAGTCTAAGAATGAAAAGCTGAACCTACTTATGGCTTCTTCACCTGGTGATGGTTGCTCCACTTTTGCCTGTAGCTGTTTGCAACACTCCAGGTGGGGACTGAAATAAATTAGACATAGCTCCATCAAATTCAATGAAATTTGACTAGCATCAAGGGGGCCCTGAGAGGCGTTAGGCTCCGTAAGCACCCCTCACATAGGTGTAGGTGAAGACAGACGCTCCTCTGAGCCCATCTGTACAGACAGTGCCTTCAAGTGCACCTTCTCTTTAGGGTAGCAGGAGAGCCACAGCTCCAGCTGCTGCTGATCTTCGCAGCCGGGTATCTGGGGTTCCCCCCAGGACCTTTGTTTCTGACCTAGGTCTGGGGACCAGGGTGTCTCTGGGCAGGGCTCCAGGGAATCGGGGGGCTGGGTGACATCCCGGCTGGCTGCCCGCCTCTCACACCAGTGCCATGCCACCTGTGACGCAGCTGCACTTCTCGACGACCATGTTGGGGAACTCCGCGGCTTCGATCTCGGTGCGGTTGCCCCTCCTGACGAGGTAGATCATGGGGAGCGGGGAGCTCTCCGCCACGGCGCAGACGCGCTCCCCGTAGCCCAAGCGCCGCAGCAGGCCGGGGGGCTGCAGGCAGCCCCCCGAGCAGCGGTAAGCCTGGTAGCCCGCTGGCTCGATGATCCAGTAGCGAGCCCAGGCGAGCTCACGGAAGCTGATGTAGTGTTTCTGCCGGCAGCAGGTGGACTTCCCCGACACCGCCTCCTCCTTACAGTCCCCGGGGCCCCTGCGCGCCAAGGGAGAAACGACAACTGCTGCTGGAACTGGAAACCGGGAAGGTGGGAGAAATAATCCCCCCTGTTAATAACACAGGTGTGTCCTGAGACACTAAACTTGGGCCTCGCTTAGGTTTCGTTAGAATACTCAGACAACAAAGATGGGAGGAGGAGAGGAGTGTGATGAAGCAGCTGCTTCCTCACTCCTCCATTCCCAGTGGTTTAGTTGCCAGGGCAGGAGCTGCACGCCCCGGGTTGGCACACACACCACAGTCATTCAGGGGCAAAGTTACACCAGAGGCAGTACAGATGCAGGCTTCATACTTACCCATAGTCTTCCAAGTTGAGGGTGTAAAGCACAAGTTCAGGTTTGCCTAGGGCTTTATCCTTGGGGTCCTGAGAGGTGAAACGCACGGCTTTGGCCATTTCCGAGGCGTGTCTGCCCACTCTTTCTCCTTCAATCCAGACCTCCAGGAACATTGGCTCCTGTCTCTTGTTTCGCAGCCAGTAATGCACGGCCTGCGTCACGTCGAAGTTCTTCCAGCCTGACTCTCGTATAGCAACCAGCCTGCATGACAAGGGCATTGATGACATGACAATTTTTGCTGAGAGCTCTGGTTGAACACCCACAGCCATTAACTCACGCCCCAAAAAGAAGCATGCAGATTAACAGGCTCTGAAGGCCTATATAAAACCCTTTGTGCCTCCTCATGTCAAGGCATTAATTTATGCTCACACAGAAATATGGCAGTGCAGGTTCACATGCGGCCTCGGTATTATTGACAACAGCCTGGTAAACACCACTACTCCCAGCTGCACCAGGTCCATAAGTTTCTACCCACCCGGAAAATTGGTTTGATGTGTAATTCTGCCATCAAGGGTTCTAAAACTTCCACAGAGCTCAAGGCTAAAGAATCAGATGCTTTTGGCATAATTTACTTGTTTTAACCAGCTAATGAAAAAGGCCAATGGAAAGAATACCAGCAGCCAGTAACATGTGAGTTAGAAAATGAGAGAGAAGTGGACCAGGTGGAGGGTTTCAGAGGGGAAGACCTAGCAGTACACAGTATCATTTGATGTAGAAATAGGTTGTTTCAATGAATCATCATATATTGCAGTCTTAACCTAAGATCTGCTCTTACAAACTCATTCTGGGTTTAAGGGCTATAGAGCCTCGTTCTACAGATGTAACCCCATCAGATTGACAGGAGGCACAAACAAATGACACCTGAACCCAGCCCAGAGGATCCATACCCTGTAACTAGTGTTGCCTTCAGGAGAGGTGAGACGTACCTGGAGTCTATCAGAGACGTCCTGTTGGTACCATCCTGCTGCCGTTGCACCCAGTACACACTGACCCTGGCATTGGAGACAGGTCTGTGAGACGGCTTGGCAGGCAGGTTTGCTTTGTCCAGAGGCTTTTTGAAGAGTTTTAGTTCAGCCATTGTCACTTCGCTGTTTTTAGGTATTCTGCCCTCCATGTCAAAGATCAGGTTCTGGCGTGTGGTGGTGTCAGAGCAGAGGACTTCTCCTGTCATGCCTGTGCACGTTGGGAACAAAAAAGGCAGCCTGTCATTGCCATCCTGGTGAGCAAGGCTCACTCTCTGTCTACAATTATCATCACAACACACTCCTTCCATGCACCCACATCGAG
>NW_008627358.1:0-327 GCF_000691845.1 Merops nubicus | reverse complement strand
CCACCCCCGTGCGTCTGTTGTGCCAGCCCCAGCCACTAAACACACCTTTTCTAATGCATACTTGAATCAATGTCTTGCAAATTCCCTAATTCTCGTATGTCTGAGTCTCTGTAACCTGGAGGAAAGAAATCTTCTCTATAATTTGACCCCAAATTGAGCAAAATCAGAAAGGTGCACATCTCTTTGGGCCAGCACTGGGCATGAAAGCAGGAAACTGTGCCACTTGCAATGAGAAAATGTTTTCATTTGCTGCCCAGAGTGCTATGTATGTCTTTTGAAAGTGAAACAAGCTCTAAGTGTCCTTGTCCAGACACTATTGTGTCTGGA
>NW_008627357.1:0-841 GCF_000691845.1 Merops nubicus | reverse complement strand
CTCGCAGCGCCCTGCGGGTTCCTGAGCCAAAGTTCCCCTCCACAGCAGTGGGTGGGGTGTTCTTTTTGGGAGAATACTCTGATACCTGGGGTTCGGTGGGAAATTACTTGTAACTCTAGACGGAAGCGAATCAGTTCGAATAAGATTACCCCTAGCTTGAAAGGAACGCTTAAAAATATTAAGGCACATGGGCGTGCTTACACTTTCCGATCTATTTTCCCCGTGCCCTTTCTGAAATGCTTGGTCCTGGTTGCAAGGACACTGCTATTTCAGTTCTGATTTTCTGGGGCTTGTTACATGTCAGAACTGCAAAAGTCCTCTGAACAATTTACAGACAAAACATCTGGTTCGTTAAAGCAAAGCTACTACACTAAGACAAACAAACTTTGCTGCTGTGTAAATTCACTTACCCAAACAATTTACATTCAAGCAAAGATTTTAGCCCGAGAAAAACTTTTATTCATTTGTATTCAGGAGGTTTGGGAATTCATAGGCATTTAAAAATAATTTTGCTCTAATGAAGTTATGCAGATATTACAAAATGTCTTTGTTCTCTTCTAAGATTATTTTTGCTGTTATAATGGTTATTGACAACACTTTGTATTTTACAAAAGTGGAGTATCGTTTTCGGTCGGGGGCAATGGTGTTTTTAAACAAACTTGTCAGTTCCATATTCATCTAGTCCAGCCTTAATGAAAACTGCTTCTTCTTTGTTCTTTGCCGGGAGAAACCGAAGTACTTCTCGTCCACTTTTTGCATTTCGATGGGGTGCCGCCGAAGCGCTGGGAAGGAGGAGAGGTTTTTGCCGGGACAGAAGGCAGCGGTGGCTGGCGGCGGGTGC
>NW_008627356.1:0-11311 GCF_000691845.1 Merops nubicus | reverse complement strand
GAGGAGAAGGGGAGAGTCACATCCCTCAAGCTTCTAGCCACGCCTCTCTCAACGCAGCCCAAGATGCACTTGGCTTTCTGGGCTGCACTCCCACATTGTTGGTTCATGTTGAGCTTTTTGTCAACCAGCACCCCCAAGTCTTTCTTCTCAAGACTACTCTCAATCCATACTCTGCCCAGCCTGCATTTGTGCTTGGGATTGACCCGACCCTGGTGCAGGACCCTGTACTTGGCCTTGTTGAACTTCATGAGGTTGTCTTGTGCCCACCCCTCCAGCCTGTCCAGGTCCCTCTGGATGGCCTCCCTTCCCTCCAGCACGCTGACTGCACCACACAGCTTGGTGTGGTCTGCAAACTTGCTGAGGGTGCACTCAATTCCATGACACTATCCATACCACCAACAAAGATGTTAAACAGCACTGGTTCCAGAACAGATTCCTGGAGAACCCCACTCATCACTGGTCTCCACTTGAAACCCACATTAATTGTAAATTGTTGCTGAAAGAAATGGTCCCTCCCCTCCCTATTCCACTGTCCCTTTCAACCCTGGTTTTGACTTTTAATTCATTTTCCCCCATGATGACCTGATCCAAAGAGCTGACCTGAAACAAACCACATCATGTAATGTTAGTTCCCTTAGTCAGCCCACAAGGGAGAGCAGTGCAGACAGGAGGAGGGATGGGACTACCCCTTGCAGGAGCAGCCTGCAATTAGGTTGACAGAACCACATCTTGAGTACTTGGGCAGCAAGCCAAGGAGAAAGACAACACTGGCTAAGCCGGGAGACTGAAGCCGAAATGAAGCATCTCTGAAGATGGAAAACTGCTGAAAAACTGATTTTGGAGATAAGGAGAGGCTTGGAGAAGTGATTTAGGATTTGGAAGGAAGGAAAGGGTAGAAAGCAATTGCAGGAGTCTCTGTCTGTCCTGGAGCACCATGTCCTGCCCCTGAAACTAGGTTAGAAAATGCTAAATGTCACTATTCCTTTACCACCAGATTTTGTGATGCCAATTATGAGCAAATATGCATATTCCATTGCATTCCGTTATTGCAGAAGATGACAACTTATTACTCTTATCACTAATCAATGCCTGCAACAGGCAAAAGTCTTTTGTAGTAATCTAATCTTATTGATAAAAGCAGTAGTATCGTACCAACGTAATAGTCTCATTGCACTGGTATGTCTCTAGGTTGTTAAAATATGAGAAAAGGAAAAGATAATTAGGCAAGAAAAAGCCCACATAGGAACTTTGAACACCTGTAAATTAGGAAAATCCTAGAACTACAGCTCATAAAGGTTACTTAACAGAACACTAAAGCCAAGCCAGACTCATTATACAACCATATATTTCCTCTAAAAGGGACACTTACAAAACCAAATAACTTTGGCAGACAAATTTTCATTTAACTTCTCCTGTTCTTTACCTGGTATGTCTGTTTAGGTAGCTATCACGTGAAAGTGTTAAATTTTTTTCATTGCATTTTCCTTCTGCGTCTACATTTCCTTCCTGATGTAAATTTAGTCTATACAATGCTGGTATTCTGTGCAGATGACTGTGAAATACAATAGGTTGCTCCTCTAATTTACTCAAATGCTGCTGAGAAATTGTTCTGTGATGGGAACCAGTATTTTCAGTTTTCCCAGTCCAACTGTCTTCTCCCAGTTGAGTCAATGATTCCTTTAGTGATCTGAAACAAATAATCTGATTTAATCATAACTGTACCAAGCTAGCTGCATAACTAAAGTAAAAAGCAGTTCTTCATTGAGAACTAAACTGTGCCTTCTTTTGTAAACAAACACAGTTGAGACAAAACCATTTTCCCTTGGGACCATCATGAGGCAGGGAGTCAAGCATTCCAAATACATTTCAAAACCTAGAAGATGGGTTCAAGTTTGGTCTTTAAGGACATTTTTTTGCTAAACCAGTAATTAACATGCTGGCTTTGTGCAGAATAAAGGATCTTAAATATTTGGAAGCATATTATCATAGTGTTTTTAAAATGATCATTGTTTTTAAAAAAATTATCTTCATTTCAAACAGACTAGATCTCAACTGTAATGTTTTTAAAACAGATCCCTTACTTAATGAATGTTTGTGACTCATAAGGCTAATTATTATTCCTTCTGAGCATACATTAGCTAAAAAAGAATTACAGTAATCTAGCTTTTATGTACTGTTTAGCAGAATGTTCACTGTATTATATAAACCACCATCATATAGTTCCTCAGTTGTTAAAAACCATACTGTAACCTTGTTGGGTTTATGTTTCACTTAACTTCCTAAACCAAATACTGTGTCCTACATATACACCTGGGTGATGGTGGCATCACACTGTAAATCAGCCAGCTGGTATACAGGACTTGTGCTAGTAACTCTTGACTAATATGTTCATCTGAGGTTATTTACTAACTCTTTGTGAACGTTTCTGCCACTTCATGAGGGCTTCATTTGCTCAAAGGCTAACCTCCTTCATCTCTCATTAACCACAAACGACACTGGAGAGGCTCACCTTTTTTTTCAGTGAAATCCTGCATCCACCTGTCTTTGATAGATTCATTCACAGGGAGTATCCCTATAGTAAATGTAATTGTGGAATGCCCACACAAAGTCACAAGATTTAGAAATTGAGACAATGTTAACCTTTTTATGTTATGTAATCAATCTGTTTGTGTATATGATTTTGAAAGAGGAAGTTGGAGAAAAGAACAATTTTGAAAATTGCAGCATTTTTTTTCCTAGGTTGAATGTTTAGGAATTCCAACAGTAATCTATTTTCGGTCTGACTTTTTTACAGCTTCTTTTTTTTTTAAGATTATACTACCCTTATAGTGAATTGTTGAATCATTATAAACAAAATTATAACGTTTTTAAAACTTATTTTTGTTGATTTTTAACCATCTGTGGTTTTGAAATACTAGGAGATACCCTTTGTAATCTATAACATATTTTTGTAAACAAATTCCACATGAATAATGTAAGAGAAGATCAGAGGCACATAGGGTCCATATACTCATCTCTTTTGATTCTGCAGGCTCCTGCAGGTTTCATTCCCAAAATTTCCCAAATTGGAAAAAAGCCTATTTTCCCAAAAGTGCCACCAATAAAGACTTGAAATTATTTTAAAATCTTATTTTCCAATTTCTTTCACATTTGAACAAGAATATACAATAGGCTTCCCTTTTCATTGCTCCCTAATCATAATGCAATCTAAAAATGTGCATTCTACCTCCGACTGCCAGGTGCAATCCTTTGAAAGAAAACTATACTTAAACCAGTACTTAAATCAGTAACTGATCTCTATATACTTTAAGGGCAACAGTGGGTACTGCCAAATGATGGTAAAGTAAGTTTTTTAATACATAGTAGTTTGGAGAACATTTTTTTTTCAGCTTGGTACTACAGATAAAAAATCCACAGTCAGGTACTCACATAAGAAAACTGCTGTGTCTTGTCCCCATGCTGTTCCCCTGTGCAGGGGGAGATACTACCCATACAGGAATGGGACACTTCCCATACAGGAATGAGAGTATTTGAATAGGAGAAGCAGGATTTAGTCCACTGAAAATGTGAAAAAAAAAAAACCCAAACCTGTCAAAATGTGGTCTGTTAGAATCATAGAGCCTGGAAGAAATGAAAATCTTAAACTACAAAACCCCCCCAAGTATTACAAAATAGACTGATAGGTTCTGCATCCTTTTGTGGCAGTTCTCTGCTGCTGTAACTGTAATGAATACTTCGTTGTTGTACTACTATCAATATCCAATGTTTATTTATTTATTAAATTGTTTCCTGACAGAAGAAGATCATTTATAATAAAAGCCCATCTTCTGTGTAGAATTTTACAACCATAAATGCACATTCTAACATTCAGTCCAAAGACAGATCGATGACATCTAAGGGGTCTAGTTAAGAAATCAGAGACCACATAAATGAATTTTAAAAAATAATTTCATAATACAAATAAACCAAACTACTTACAGTCACCCTAAGAAGCAAATCTGGTTGTGATTTCTGGCAGAAATCACAGTGCAGTTTCCCTGTATGTAAGAGAGTTTACAAAGCTGATGAAGGAACTGTACTTCATATGTGCTATGAAGACTCGTGCTGTGTTCCTAGCATTTAAACTCCCACTAAGCCTAGCTGGTCACTGCATGGAGGAGGACTCTGGTGGCAAGGCTGTAAAGCTGTTATCCTTGCACTTCATGTCAAGCTGGACTACAGAAATTTGGCACATAGAAAAAGGTTATTAGGAAGGTTATTAACTAACACTTGAGAGGAATGACTGCTGTTGCCCTATAGAACTACAGCAGAAAAATACAGAGTTAATCACATTTAAAACACTGAAGTCACTGAGAGGGAATGGTTATTTGCGCTGCTATTTCAGAGGACAGACAGCAAAGAATTCATATTCTAATGTATGCTGTACAGCAGATTTCTTAACTCTATCATATATTACCCAAAACAATGTTCCAATGAATACTACAGCAGGAAATACTAAACATCTGCCTTAACTTTGACCATGAAATACAATTATACCTGTTTCATCCCCTTTGGTAATTATCAAGTGGTTGAGATTACCTCAGTGACAGCAGATTTTTTTTGTTAGTATATCCCAAGTCATTGCATCAATACCCACAGTGAAGCTGAGGCAGGGCAGCTCCAGTATCTGTCTTGTAAATATGTTTTCTGCATTGAAAAACATTCTTAGAAGGTTTAATGTCAATTTTTTTTATAGTAAATTAGCCCTCTTAATCATTAAGAACTCAAATTACCAAGATACAAACCCAGTTCATCTTACTTACATATGCTGATTTACATATACATACCCTGTATTTGGTGTATATATGGTGAAAACTGGGAAACAAGTAAGCCACAAATTGTAAACTGTATTTAGATGGGAAAAGGAATTGTTTGTGTGGCCTAAGGAACAGTCAGTAATTACTGCTCAATAGTGTTTTTGAACGCAGGCCTAAGAAATTCTGGATTTAGGGAAAGCCAGTGGGGATTCAGGTTTTGCCATTAGGGACATTTCTATAGGGCAAAGTCCCAAAACCTCATTTGCAATCCTCAGACATTAACTTTGAAAGAGTTTGTATCTTTGTGCAAAAATCATCATTTAACTTGAATTTCCTGCATTGCCTTTATTTACAAGGCCATGAGTATTCTATTTTTATCATCATCTTTCCATTTTAATTCTGTTTGGGGGAGATTTCTTATCCTATGATTAACATGCAGGTGGAAAAATAACACTGAAGAGTTAACAATGGGACAAAGATTGTATTTCATTTAAGCAATTTGTTTCTAGCTTATGCATAGATTCTAGGTGTACCTATTATCTAAGTGGTGCAGAGAGTGGGGGGTAGTCTGTGCTTGCCCTGACTCTGGCTGCAGCCTTCTGAGGAGAGGGGAGCTGCCTGGAGAAGCAGCTCTGGGACAGAGTGGAGGGGGCAGGCAGAGGCAAGGCAGGCAGTGAGCAGCAGACAGGAAAGCTGAAACAAAAAGCTTTGCTTGGAGCCAGGAAAAGGCTCAGAACCAGACCTAGAAATAAGGTTGTTTCTATAGAAACCTAACGGGGAGCTGTGGAAAGCATGTCCAGATTAGGAGGCTGCTGAAAGTTGCTCAAATGGAAGGCAAAATTGAGTAGATGAATTCATCCTGTAATCACACTGAGCAGGAGGTGATTGGCAAACCTTTTAATCAGGCTCCATTGATAAGCCTCAGCTTTCTCTATGTAAAGACCTCTCTTGCTCTTGCTTGCTGTTTTGTGTGCTAATACCATCTCACTTTAGAGATGGGAAGCTTTTGGTTTCTTTCAGCATGTTCACTTAAAAAAACCAAACTGAGTAGGTCTGCTTTGAAGCCTTTGGTGACTGGGGTCTGTCAGCTAAAAGTTATATATATGAGGTACATTATATAAAATATATATATGAGAATATGTAAATATAACAATCAGCTCAAACTGATACATAAGATGGATTATCATATATACTCCTGACAAGAGTAAATTGAATTTCTGAAATCAGTTCTTCAGCTGCATTTTTTTCTTTTCTATTTTAGTACATCCTCTGTTCTTCAACAGCAGTTTAGTAGCGGGAAAAGTACAGCAAGACTCATTTAAAATTTGAATTTTCATTTAAATCAATGAAAATTTAAATCAATTTCTGACAATGGAATTGAAGTCTTGAACAGGTAGATGTGATCCCCATTGTTAATCATATAGAAACTTTCCTGGTTTTAATGCTAAAATTGTAAACTCTGAAAAAAATTGAAGTATCTTATTTTCTAAGTTGGTTTCTGTAATACCAACAAAGATAAAATCCCATTGTGACATACATACTCTGCTGTTTCCTAGACATAAGTTTGCCACTTCTTTTGGGTCAAATCATACATAATATATCCATTTCTAAAGACAATTAGCTGATTAAGATTTCTACTAATTAAAAAACCCCTTCATATTTACTTTTCTAAGTTTGTGTGCAGTTTGCCTCAGGTAGTGCTGGGTTCAGTACACTTGTTCATTTTTAAACAATGAACTTCAGAATAAATCCTTTTCACATCTGGAAATCTGAAGTATTCTTTCACTAGAGCTCATTGCTGTTGCTCATATAAGAAAAGAGGGACTATGTTTTTTCATAAGAGTGTGCACAATCCTGAAGGCATTTCCTACTGTATAGTTGAAACCATTTTTTTCTAACTTCCTATTTTGTAAGACTTTTCCCTGCTCTACCAAGGGTTGACATTAAGCACAAGGTAAATAAAAATGGTGCTATCTGAACCTGAAGCAGCAGAATGGCCTTCAAATAAATCCACAGGGTATGCCTGAAAATTACACAGACAAGCATCTGTGACCACAAAGACTCCTACAATAAAAACTTTTTTTGAGTTGTCCTGAGCACATATAGTGTGCTTCTGTGAGTCCCCTCCAATGGCTTTGTTTCTTTAAAGAAATAAAAGTGGTTTAAAGTTGGCAGAACTGTTCCTGTTTTCACTACAAATGGAAAGCTACATGAAGAGCTATACAGTTGTCTTTGAATTGTACACTGAGCAACTAAGAGATTGGTGGTAAACCAGCCTTCTGAAGATGAATGCACAAAACTTCACTGGAGCCAGGTTAATATGCACAGCTAAGTTAGATGGCATAGTTCTAGCCTGATGGCTGTTAATAAGTGTTTTTCAATTATTTTTGGAAAATAAATTAATTTCTTCTAAATAGTCTAAATATGTCTAGATCATCTAGGTGAGCCAAAGATATATATATATAAAAAAATATGAAACATTATTTCTTCATTCCCTTCTTTATCAGTTCTGCTGGTTCTACCAGCATTAATTGCAGCTTTATAGATATAAAAAAACAAACTAATAGAGGATTGTTCACTTGGTTTACTATAAATTAGAATATATTTGCAAGGAAAAAAAAAATTAGAAACCATTTTCTCTCTTGCTATTGTAAAAAAAAATAAATCATTGTTTATTTAAAATAATAACTTTTATAGAATGACTGGGTTTTTTTCCTTAGCAGAAGATTGCAGAAACAAAACACAATTAATGTGTTTGCTGCCTTTCCTGATTAAAATGAAGACTTAAAACATTGAATATCCTGTCTTAGACTAATTTTAAAATGTTTATTTTTCAGATAATGTCAAGATCCTGGTAATTTCAGAACACAGGTTTACAGTCTGGAGCAGTGGCTGTTCCATGCATCTCAGAGTAACAAAATATCCCTGTGTCCATCCAGACAAAAACTGGAAAGTGTTTGCTAATACAGCTCACTAATTACAACTTTCTTCCCTCAAGAGTAGTATTTTCCATTATTGTTTTCATTTATAATTCTCCAATTAAAAACTTTTCCTCTATTTTAGTTCTAAACTAAGGACTAAACAGATACCTGTAGCTGATTAATCCCTCCATTAATTAGCTTTGTATAAATACGATTGGGAGGGAAGGCTGAAGGGTGTGCAGGATAATATTTTTCATCCTTTTGGACAGTAGTTCATTGCTGATCTCTCAGTACAATTTCAAGGTAGCTCTGTTTTTATAAACACCATGATGGTTTTGTGGTCAAAAATAGTCTCTTACTGTTTGCAGAAATACATCAAAATATGAAATCCTAATGGGGTATAGTATAAAAGTCAGTCTGGAGGAAGGGAGGAAACAGATGCCTTGAAAAGAACAAACAGAAAAATTTCCTGTATTCATCAGAATAAACTACTTTGCCTAATTACTGTTTTCAAATCAGCTTCATAGTTCTTGCTTAATTAGGATAGAATAAAACAGATTTGTAAGCCAGATACTGTATTTGAGATTGCTATTCTGTCAACTGTCCTTCTGTATGAGTTCAATAGAGAGTTTCCTCCTGTTGTTCATGATATCCTGTTGGTATTGTTTTGGGAACAGAAACAAAATTCTTTTGGGCTTGTTTGTAAATCAGGCATTTCCATTTTTTTATAGAGGAACAGGCTAAATTAGTAATAAGTACTTATTATTCTTTGTAAGCATGATGTTATTATTACTGATAGTGACAAAAATTATACATACTTCTTGCTATGAATTTATTTCCTTCAACAAGTAAGTGCACAAATAGGAATACTTTAGGGGCCTCCCTCTTCAGTATTGTTGCAGACATTATGTCACTCTGATCACCTCTTTCTATCAAGAAATAGCTCTATTGACCTTAGACCTAGAGAAGCAGTTCCTAGCATTTGACTGAACTGACTCAATGCAACACGACGACTTCTGCTCCACTTTCAGATGACTAAAGCCACTGCTGACTTACATGCTGATGATGTCAGACGCAGGCTCAGGCCCTCAAGAAGCAACCACTGTGACAATATGCTCTGCCCTACGTCCTCCTGAGAAGTCCACGTCCTTGGAACAATTTATGTCTCTGTAGTTCCATCAATGTATTTCCATAGACTGACAGGTAACTAAGCACTGCAGGCTAGCACTGTGGTTAAAAGAAAGCTTTCACTGCTGTTCAGAAGGTGCTCAGTCAGAACAGTCTAGGTTACTGTAGGAATGCTTGCAGACAGGATTAACAGCAAATCTGCATCTGTTCTTACTTGCAGTAGACCCCAGCGATTCAAAAGTCACAATCTGTCTAGCACATCCCACGCCATGCTTGCACCAAGTCTTGCTAAGCAAACATAACTGGACATTCCTGTACAATAGCTGTTTTTTTAAACAGTTACTCCACTATTGTCAACTGAACAAGTTATGACAACTGATATATCCAATAGTCATCCCTTTGACATTCTTTATAAAAACAGGAATCACAGAAGCATTCACCATGAGGAACTCCCATCGTAAGGACATATATCCAGTGTGCCATCCAGCCCTGCTGCATCTTCCTACTCTGCAAAATGTAACTGTCAACACAACTTGAATGAATTACACAGGCCAATGTACAGGTTTGGCAAAGAAGAACCCTGATAAAACATGTCAGAATTAATTAGCTACATTTAGCTTCAAGTAATGCTTGAGTAGAGAAGAAAAACGAAAATTTTCTTTCTTCAAAAGTCATTCTAGCAAACATTGCAATAACACCTTTTTTTTGGCGTACAATAATCAGAAAACAAAACACAGGGAAGAAATTGACCTGCTAACAAAGATCAGACATTGAAAATCATGGATAAAGAGCATAAACAGGATAAAACACTAGAACAGATTGTGCTTGCATTTGGTCAACAGAAAAGGGAGGACTTAACCCCCACAGCTACCCAAAAGTTGCCCGAGGAAAAAGAATAGAACTAACATATCCAGAAGCCCTTTCAAAGACACTGAGTTTTTTTTTCCCAACATTTCCCCCATCCTAAAGCCTTTCACTACTTGGAGCAATGCTTGACTGAAATGCTCTTGACAGCATGTCTTTATGGCATCTTTTGTCTGTCCAAGGTACAGAAATAACATTCAGTTTCCCTGAAAGTTAAAGTGGCTTAGTTCAGAACCTTCTTCTGGAGTTGTCAGAAGGTATAGATGTGGGATAAATGTAAGAATAATATACTCTGTCATATAAAGGAAGTGAACTCAAGAGAATGGTGTGAATGTCATTACCTACAGATTTCACCAACTGTATTTTCCAATGTTGAAACGACATTTCAAAAGTACTTCCTAAGCAACAATGATCATAGGTGACCTTTACCCATAATATTATGTCTCATACTATTAAAAGTCAGATTTTAAAATTAATGTGTTTGTCACCTGGGAAAAATGTATACTTTGCTTTTAGCAGAAGTCCCAGAATCAGTAGCATTTTCAATGCTTCTGTGGTGCTGCAAGCTATAGCTGCTAAGATCTTAATTTTTAATTTAAATCTCATTATAGGGAAAAAACACTGTGCATATTTATTTTTTTTTTACAATTCATTACTGCATACACAAAGGGATGTAAATATTTCTATATTAAAAATCTAATGATAAAAGGATAGACATTATTACCATAGCCTAAAAGAAGCAACTTCTACTTTTTAAGGTAAATGCCATGAACATACTTACTTATCTTAATCATAGATGAGCATATTCAGATCAGAAAAAATGTTACATATATGTAAGTAAAAGCAACAATATTTTAAATACAGTATTACAAGCACTGTATTTCTAAAAAATAATGCTGAAATTAAAGGTATACAAAACCATGCAGCATTATATATATATATATATACTGCAAAATGAAAGGCATTTGCTCTAACTCATCTCGGTTCTATTTCGCTTGTTGTTTTGACATTTCTTTATGGTTGAAGAAATAACTATCCCAAGTATTATGTTTGATAAGAGGCTCTTACCTTAACATAAACTTGTCTTCCCTAATATTGATGCTACTTGATAGCTTGGAAATGGCACACAGGTTCCCATTATGAAATCTATTTCATATTGGAACAGAGAAGTGAACGAGCTGCTGCAACAGAAGGTGTTTATTGACTGAGCCTTTGTCATGACACAACTGAAGCTACATAGCTAGAGCTTTATTGCCACTGAAAAATAATCTCATAGAATCACAGAATCACTATGGTTGGAACAGACCTCTAGGAGCCTCATCAGGACCAACCTTCATCCCAACATTTCCCTAACCACTAGACCATAGCCTCAAATGCCACATCTGCTTGGTTTTTGAATGCCTCCAGGGATGGTGACTCCACCACCTCCCTGGGCAGCCTGTTCCAGTGTCTAATCACTCTCTCAGTGAAGAAATTCTTCCTAATAGCCAATCGAAACCTCCCCTGGCACAACTTGGGGCCATTTCCTCTCGTCCTATCATTAGGAATTTGGGAGAAGAGACCAAGACCAGGCTCACAACAACCTCCCTTTAGGTAGTTGTA